>NC_091068.1:87139060-87439774 GCF_000393655.2 Nicotiana sylvestris | reverse complement strand
AACACTTAGGTTGATCTTGGATCCGATGAAAATGCTAGACAAGAATCTTAGTAAAAAGGTTGTTTTTGTATGCTTGCAATATATTCAGATTCTCTCTATAAAGTTAATGTGCTTTTTACAAAATGAATATCTCATGTCTTCTATCTTTGTATCTTTTTTTATTTATAGGGAACATGTTCCTAGAAACCCGAATATTACAAGTGCAAAGAATATCCACTAAAATATTCTCTCTAATATATTATTTTGAAACTAGTCGTTATAACTCTGTCAAGAATGTTCGACCTCGACCTTGATCTTTGATGACTCCTCGACCTTAATCCTTGCTGACTTCTTGATCGTAAGCTTCATTGTTTGTAGAGCCATTTCAACCTTGGGAAGATTCCTATTAGAGTTGCATTGGTGATACATGGAGGCCTGTGAATGCCTTATTAATACCATCATGACTTAAGCATATTAGAGATATTATTTGATCCATACAGTTAGTCCCTCCTCTTATTGAGGTCGACTTTGTGTGCAAGTTCGATTAGAAGATAATGTCATTTGTGTTCTAGCTTATCAAGTGGACTATACGGGTTGTGGTTGTTGTGGCCCTCCGTGAGCCGCACATTTCAGATACTTCAAATTTCCCGGGTAATTTGTTGGAGTTATCCTGTCCAAGGGTTAGAATGACGTCATGACATCATGCGTCATTATGATACAATTCCCAATACGTAGCCTCGTTTCATGTGTGAACCTTGATTAGACCTGTCGTTTCGATTCCGGTGCCAATTATGACGAGCCATTTTTTGGTTTTGGTGCCATGAATTTTATAAATAGGGATTCTTGGACATGGTTTTAAAATTTCATTCCTCTAACATTTCGAAGAACCAACCTTCTTTCATGCTTTCTTCTTCTCTGAATCTCCTTTCTCTGTTTCATTGACCTATACCATTTTTTATTCTCTCGCATCTATTACTTTCTTTCACTACCTTGAATCATGTCAAACGTACCTTCTGACGCTAGCGAAGGGAGTCGTGTTGCTCCCTTGGTAGTGATGTTCCCCTCCCATGGAGAGAGCATTTCCGCCATTGTTAAGGATGACGCATTCCTATCGGTGGAGGAAATAATACTAACTCTAGGTTCGAGCTCACCAAAGTACCTGACGTTGCACCTGAAGTCTTTCAATCAATGATGATGCCTAAGAAATTAGTGGAACTCAAGGCCAAATTCAGCTTTCCAAACCATGTCGAACTGATCCCGACTGAAGCACACACGGTACAGGTTCATCGCCCCGGGTACTGTGCTTTTTAAGCCTACCCCTTCCTCATCGGATATTTTTCCCCCTTTCTTCATTGGTGGAAGAATTTTGTTGTCACTATGGCATCTGCCCTGCTCGGTTTGTGTCGTATATCTACAAGGTCATCAAGATGTTGACTAAGTTTGTCGAGCTGGCCGAGGTCGAACTGATGTTGCGGCACTAGTACATCTATTCACACCTAGATTCTATAGGGGAACTATGGTGAACCTTCACCACCGAGGAGGAAAATGTTTGTTAGTGAAGATGGACGACAAGGCCAATCGTCAGTTCTGACTTAACTTCTTCTTCATTAGAACTGAGGACGTCGTGGCCAATGGCTTTCCTTAGGCTTGGAACTACACTCGTGAGTGCCTTGTTTCTTTCTGCATTTGTTCGGTTCTAATTCTTATTTCTCACTTTCCTCTCTTGCATCCAATAGCCAACCTTATCATTTTATCGCTCATATTTCTTACTGGGTCGAGCGACTCCTCCCCCGTATCGTAGGAATTCATGATTGACCGAGTTTTTTCAAGAGATTCAAACCTGCTCTTCCTTTGACAGGTAATTTCTTTCTTTGATCTTGGCCGTTCCACTTCCCGTTGTGTGTGAATTCATTTTGCTAATTTGACGTTGTGTGTTTTTCTCAGGCAGGGGATCTTCTTGGAGGAGTCGGGCATCGGTTCCCTATTTTCAAAGGAACGCTACTGTGCTTTTAGCTTCTAACCCTGTTGCGACTACAATGTCTTCTGTACCGGTCCCAACCTCAGCTGTCGTAGACTGAGAGCCCGTTTCCATTCCATTTGCTGCTTTTACTCCTCAAATCCTTTTACTGGTTGATGAGGATGACGTCTCTCCTGATTATGGTGGTCTAATGCCTCATAAGAGGAAAGCGGTGGATGCAAGGGGAGAAAGGCCGGTAGCCATCGATTTGGAGGATTGTGAATTTGTTCTTCGAGAGAGGGACACGGTGCATATTAGAGAGAGCCTCGAGGCAGGTCTCGAGGTCCCGCACTAGGAGGATATGAGCATGAGTGCATCAATGCGTCCCACTGAGGACACGGTCGAGGACGAGGTGCACAATGACGACCTTGCACTTTTGAGGCAAGAAGAGGCCTCGTTTTCTAGGGCCGTAGTGGATGTCCTTTCTGTAGTTGATGACAAAAGTGAGGTCGTCGCTGAGGAGGACGTTGGGTCTGACTCCAACATGGATATGGACGAGTTGAGGATGATTGATGAGGGACTCATACAACTCGAAGTGAGGTTGGAAGGGGGCTCCATGACTATTGCAATCCCAATGGATCGTAATCTTCTTGTAAACACCAAGGAAATAGTCCCTTTCCCCGGTCCTCTTTGTTCTAAAGATGAGGGTACGACCCTTGAGACAATAAACAACAGCACCCTATTAAATAACATTATTGGTCTTTCTCTCTAGGTAAGTACAACTATTGTTCGTTCTTTTCCTTATGTTTTGCTTTCTTTTGTACTCTAATTTCTTTTCTTCGTTTTGCAGACAGTTATTCTGGAGATCGAGAGTGCTCATCGGGACAAAAAAATGTACAGATATTTTCGTGAAGTTTAAGGAAAAGTGTTTTACATGTCTTGTAAAGTATTGGGAGCTCCGGTGTCGGCTCTACAAAGGCGGAAATGTGCGCCAACTGAGGGAGGACTTGAAAGAGGGGGGCGAGGAGCTGATGCATGTTGTGGAGAAATACAACATCCTGGAATGGACATTGAGGAGCAAAGAGGAGGAGCTTGAGCTTAGTAGGGGCGTAGAAGCCCATGCAGTGATCTCCAAGCCCAAGTGGTCCTGCTACAAGGCCAACTCGAAGAGTGATAATTTAGAGCGAAGGCACTTAGTGGTGAGGTTGTCGAGAAGTAGGAGGAGCTAGACATGGCGGAGTCAGCTCGGTCGAAGGCTCAGAGGAGGGTGGAGTCCCTTGAAATGGCGAACCGAACTCTTTGTTCTGAGTGAGAAAATGACTTGTAGATGGCGAGGCTCAAGGAATAACGACTTGATTTAAGGATTGAGGATTTAGAGAAAGAAACATCTGATCTTTATTATCGGGATGCCACTCTGGAGGCTGAGAAGGCCAAACTATTTGCAAGGCCGTCTTCATCTATGGCTTATGGCTTCCCGAACATTCCTTGTGAGCTATATAGAGAGTGGATCCATACCGAAGCCCGATTAGATGTGCTTCGTGAGTTGCATATGGTTGGCTCTGTTCCTACTGCAGACATTGATGAGGCTCGGGTCAAGGCTTGTGAGGCTTGGGTTGCTTGTGGTTATGACCTGGCTGTGTCTTATCCCGGCAAGGAGGATGGGGACGTGAGGATGCTGTAGATCACCATAAGGATGAGGCCTAGTATGATTCTATGTATCCTTTAGGCTAAGAGGGAGAGGTTGTTGATGATTTGGCCAGCGAGGATATCATAGGTCGTGATGGTGATGGTCAGCGGTAGTTTTTCCTGCATATATTTGTCTATGTCTTCAAGAGCCTTTGTAATAAACCTTGGAATGAATATCCCAGTTCATGACATTACTACTGCGGCGCAGTTATTGAAACGTAGTCATGGGCCGATAGGTGTTAGTCAGACCTAAGCCGAACATCCCAGTTCTTGACATTACTTCTGCGGCCCATTTTTGCGTACCGCATATTCATTATACGGTCCACTCTGCGAGTGCAGAGCTATGTTTGGAGGGTCTATTTTCTTGTTTTTATAACCCGACCCTATTTCAATATGTAGACATTAACGACCATTTCTAAAGAGAAAATATGATATTTTTAGAGTGAGGAAGTAATCTAGAATGAGAGGGGGGTTCCTAAGCTATTGTTCATCAATCCTTTCTCAAAAGTTGGAGAATCTACAAGGAAAACTCGCAAGTTCTTCATCCAAGTGGTAACGTTCCACACCCTAGTTTCAATTTCGAATTTGGGGTAGAAGATGATTAATGGGGAGTGTGATTCTTGGGTGTAAGAGTGATAATTTATGCATGCATGTACTATCAAAGTTTATGGGAAGGTTGTTGGGTTCAAATGGGCAGACTTTGGGCTGTGGGATGAAGAATCCACCATAGGAGGACCTTGAGATCATAATGTCCACCTAGTGTGAACTTCCTAATTTGTGTTCAAATTTGTTATATTTCCAAATAGATCGAAGTTGCTAAGATTTCCGAAAATATTGTGGTAATTCAAGAAAACTCAAATAAGGTATGTTGGCTAAACCTTTCTCTTAGAATTGAATCCTACAATGATATAGTAAATCCTGAGTTGTAAGACCCGAGTTGTTCATTATAAATTGGACTATTTCGAATAAGCTTTGTGTCGAAAGTTATATGTTAAAAATGTGTTTTGAATGCTCTTATCTTATCTTATTGTGTTATCCTTCGAGAATGTAATCTAAGTATGGGTTGTTTAATAACATGCTATGACTTCAAGTAGTGTTTCAAATTAAAGCTATTATGCCAAATTGTGTAAGAAATCTCAATGTGCCTAAGACTCTTATTTTCTCACGTGAGTATTTAAAGTCTTGAATAGAAACTCCTTGTTGTTGATAATCCATCATGATGATTGAAAGTGAAAAGGTGGCATGAGTTATTAAATATGGCCGACGTGCGAAGAATGATACTACAATTGGGGCCACTAGTGCCAATGAAATAAAGAGACGTGTAAAAAACATTAAAATGAGTTGTGAATCCTTTAAATAATAAATACTTTGGCAGTATTGTTTAGTCACCGAGGAAGGGTAGGTCGAAGTAACCTAATCCCGAAACTATACGTGCCGGTGTAGGAGTGATTGAAGGGTAAATCCCCGTGTTGATGTGATAAGATTGATGTGTTGAGATATTTTCCCTTGAATGAGACGAGATTATTGCTAGCAATATATGATGTGATATCGACCCACATGGAATTGTGGTGAGATGGCTTAGCCGACCAGGCTAAGATCGGATGTCATGCTGCGTACATGGTGGTATTGTGAGTGCATGTCTCGAGGTGAGACGGCTTAGCCGATTGGTCTTAGATCGGACTTCGTGCTAAAAGCACGATAGAGTATCGGTGCTATTGATCTCCCAACTTAAAATATTAAAACTTACTTGAAATCTATCATTCTCCTAACTTGGTACTTTAATATTGTTTGAGGCCCTCATTGATTCCATGTTTCTTTCTCATTGTACTATTACTCGTTCTATTGAGGGGGTGTTTAGTTTTTCATACTAGTACTATTCCATATGTACTAACGTCTCTTTTTGCCGGGTCCGCTGCATCTTTAATGGATGCAGGTGATTTCATAGTGGGAGACATTGAGCATTGATAGCAGTACACCCTCTCCTCAGCTGACTTGGTGAGCCCTACTTCATTTTGGGGTCTTGTATCTCTTATCCTTTGTACATAGCATTTTGAGGTATAGCCGGAGCCTTATTGCTGGCACTGTCGTATCACTCTTTTATTTCTATTAGAGGCTCTGTAGACATAGTCTGGGTTGTACTTTGTTTTAGAGAAGTTAAACTAAAAGTGTTGTAATTGTATTACATATTCCATTTCAAGCTATGATTGTATAGTGTACTATTTTGTATACTTGTTAATGAAGTAACTAATGGAAATGAACTGGTGTTATTCATATGACCTCTTGCTGTCTAAGTAACGAAATGTATCTTCTCTTTATTCATGGGTGAGATGGGTAGACGACATTGTGCAAGGTTACTCGACCGGGGTATCTCGGTTGAGCATCGGTTGCGCTCTCCGAGGTCGGGCCGTGACATCAAACATAACCTTTTGATAATCATGGTCGAGGGCCGATAAATGTTGTTCAAGCAGGGTCGAACATAACCTTATGTTAATCGTGGCCGAGGGCCAATAAGTATTATTGCAGTAGAGTCGAATATAACCTTTTGTTAATCGCGGCTGAGGGCCAATAGATTCTGTTCAAGTGGGGTCGAACATAACCTTATGTTAATCATGGCCAAGGGCTCATAGGTGTTGTTCGACCAGGGTCGAACATAACATTTTCTTAATCGTGACTGAGGGTCGATAGGTGTTTCTGATAAACATAAGTTTCTTATTACTTTGATGTTGCTGCTCTGATTACATGATTAGAGAAAGTTACAAATTTTTGGGCATTGGCTAGCGTTCTAGTCCTAGTCCCAGCCTATCTAGTCCCTTCTTTGTTTGACTTGGATAGTATCGAGGAGTCGAGCAATGAAAGAGAAAAATAGTCCCTCCCTCGCATACTTCGACTTGAAGTGTTCCCATTGTCACCTCATTAGAAACCTCCTTGAGAACATCCTAATGGGACAAAACTCAAGTAAGGGAAAAAAGTGTACGACTTGGGGACACTTCTTCCCTTAGAAGTTGAAGTATTTTAGGTGGCTGATGTTCCAATTATTCGGTAGTTGCTTTCCTTCCATTGTCTCAAGTTAGAATGAACCCTTCTTCGCTTTGGCTGTAATTTTGTATGGGCTATCCCAGTTTGTTCCCAGCTTGCCTTCCCGTAGGTCTTTGCTCGCTTGAGTTTTGACTTTGAGTATGAAGTCCCCATCTTTGAGCGGATGGACCTTTGCTTTCCTATTTTCTACTCTTCTAACTCGTCTTTAGAGTAGTTCTATACGCCCATAATATTTCTGGCAATATCTCCGGCCACAATCATTTGGCGTCTTCGAGCTTTTTCTTCATGTTGTTTAATATGGACTTGTTGGAGGACTTTGCTTGTTCATTACCCGATGGGTGATATGGGGTCAAAAGTATCCTCCTAATATGTCATTTCTCAAAGAATTCAGTTGTTTTCTTTCCCCTGAAATGGGGTCTGTTGTCATAGCTGATCTCCTTGGGTAGGCCGAACCGGCAGATGATGTTCCTCCATATAAAGGTGATTACTTCTTGTTCGCATATTTGGGAGAATGCTCCTACTTCCACCTATTTAGAGAAATAATTAGTTAAAACCAAAAAAGAATGGTACATTACCTCGCCCTACTGGGAGGGGGCCCATGATGTCCATTTCCCAGTGGATGAATGACCACAGAGAGGTGACTGAGTGGAGGTGTTCGCCTTCTTGGTGAATCATTGGGGCGTACTTATGGAATTGTTCACATTTCTTCACACGTTATACGTCATTCTTTTTCATGATGGGTCAATAGTATCCTGCCCGTATGAGGCATCTGACGAGTTCTCGATTGCCAGTGTGAGCCCCGTAATGGCTTTCACAGACTTCTTCGAGGATGCGCTGGGTTTGGTTTAGGCCCAAGCATTTTTCCAAAGGGTCAGTGTAAGTCCTCTTGTACAGGTCTCTATGGAGGAAATGTATCTGGCTACTTGAATTCTTAGTTTCTTGGCTTCTTTTTTGTCATTTGGGAGTGTGTCGTCCTGCAAATAGGCGATAATACGATTGCGCCAATCCCAAGTTAAGCTTACAGATCTTACCTCGACTTGTTCTAGTGATGAGTTGAGGAGGTGGACTACACTTTTATTGTTATACCCCATGTTTTCATATGTGGAAGTACGACATAAGTAAATTGATATAAGCTCGGAAATGAGATGCTATATCCCACATTTTCGTACGTTAAATTTTCATTGTAAGTTAATCGACGTAAGCTCGGTAATGAGATTATTTTGAGATTATTTGTATTATGCTATTTCAAACAAGTGATAAGTAAATTCGTGAAGGTGAGAGGGTAAGCGAATCGAAGAAATTGAGTTTCGTCGAAGTTTGCCGATTTGGAATAAAATACGGTCCAAGCTATAATACCTCGTATTTATAGACTTGTGCCATACAAGGTACCATATGACCATGATAGTAAGGTATATAAAGTGTATTAAAGGTGACTACTATTTTAAGTAATTTGAGATAATTTTTAATTATTTGGATAATTGGGTAATTATGAATTTGTAAGTGGGAGATTAACTTGTAAATTGAATTTTGTGGATAATTATTTGGTATATAAGCTTAACACTTCACCAACATGGCAGCAAGGAGTCTAATTGTTAAGATCAAACAATGACTCCTTGGCTTAGATTGCTAGGTGGCACACTTATAGTATCAAGTGGGCCCACAACCACATTGATAAAAGGCCTTCCTAATCCATTTAATTGTGATGCTTATGACTACAAAGTAATGGATAATGTAATTCTATAAAGGGATTCATATGGACCCTACAAGGTCCAACGTGAATTGCAAATTCAAAAAAAGTTCAGTACAATCTTTCTCAAGAATATCATACGAATTTTCCTACTTTGATCCGTCGTTACGTATTTTCGCAAAAGACATGTGTTAGAGGGATTGTCAAGAGAATTGGTTCAGGTATGTTAAGGCTACCACTTCTTTCCTATTGGCATGATCCATATGATACAAACGAAACGAGCAAATGCACAACTTTTATAATTCACTGTATTCATAGAAAGAAATGCCTATGTTCTTGATTCCCCATATGCCCTATTATTCTATAATCTGTTCATGGGTCTCAGAAAATATGTAAGTTGATAAAGTTTACTTTATGAGATTAATCAAAGGCATAATGGTCTTATGACGTTCCGAGAGATTTTATTGACGTACTTCTCATGCATTGCCTTTATTTATGCATGTACATTGACCCATAACTAGATGGCGTTATATACGCGTATATGTATATGTATATATATGTATATGGGATATGAGAAAAGGTTACAACATTATATACGCACCACCACCTGATCAGCTGGTATACATTGATGATTTTTCCCATAGTGGCCGAGATGAAATAATGGGATGCCCTCAGAGGCTTGATGATATTATGAACGCATATAACTATGCATGGTATGATATTTATAGGCATATGCATGACATTATAAATATTAAATGATTCACATAGCTATGCAGGCTTACATGTTGAGTCTTTTACTCCGTGTTTCTCTCATGTCTATTATTTACTAGTTTTTATTCCTTACATACTCGATGCATTATTTGTACTGACATCCCTTTTGCTTGGGGACGCTGTGTTTCATGCCCACAGGTCCTGATAGACAAGTCGAGATTCCTCCAAGTAGGCTATCAGCTCTACAGAAGATGTTGGTGCGCTCCATTTGCTCCGGAGTTGCTTATTTGGTCAGTATGATTTGGACGTGTATTGATTAGTACGGTTGGGCCCTGTTCTGACCTTATGGTCGCGATCTAATCTTAGAGGCTTGTAGACATATGTCATGTTTATGAAAGATTGTATGGCCTTATCGGTCTATTTTCAGTGTACGAGTGATCCTTTTGTCCTTGTAGGCCCATATGTCATATGTATAAGTTTGTATTACACGTTGGGTCGTCCTATGTCGAGTGTTCTCTCATGTTTCCCTCTAGTTATCTCACAGCAGCCTTTCCGTTTCGTTTACCTATGATAATATTATACGAAAGATATGTTACGTTGGTACTCGGTTGAGTAAGGTACCAGGTGCCCGTCGCGGCTCATCGATCGTGAAATTTATCCCCAGTCGTGATGCTTTAGGTAGGTGCGGCAAATTTAGAGAGCTCATCTGTTTCAGCATTCTGTGCACGCGGGATCTAGTCGAGCTGACATTCGTCGAATTCGAGCAGCAGTTTACAGATCTCGGTATGATATTTTTTGCTATCTTTGTTCTTTGATTTGGAAAGCCCCTATAACTTGGTTGACTACGAGTTGGGATTCACAATGGAGTTTTAACTACTTTTCCCCATACTTGAGTGCTTGACTCAATCCTGCAATTACGGCCTCATACTCGGCCTCATTGTTAGTCATAGCTGGGTATCTTATGGACTGGCAAATTAATTCGCCGATAGGGACTTCAAGTATGAGTCGTAGTCCGGATCCGGATGTGTTGGATGCACCACCGGTGTACATGACCTAGAGGTCCTGTGTTTGGAGAGAGGTTTGGACGGCTTTCTTCTTGACTTTAGGCATTATTTTACATGATAGCTCGGGTTTATACAAAATTCCTCTTAGGGTAAAGGTGGTAACAACTGAGATAAGGTGGCATTGGAAATAGGTTGTAAGCTTTCGTGAAGATATGACTAGTGCCAGTGCTAGTTTCTTGAGGTGTGGGTACCTCGTCTCGGGGTCGACGAGTGTTTTGCTAATGTAATAGATGGAAGATTGCATACCTTTAATTTCTCAAATCAGGACTGCACTTACTTCTACTTTGAAGATGGCCAGGTAGACGAGGATATGTTCCCCGGGTTCGGGCTATGAAAGCAGAGGTGGTAATGATAGATACACCTTCAGTTCTCGCAGAGCTTGTACGCATTCGGGTGTCCACTTGAGGCCTTTGTTTTTTTGAGCATGCCCAAAAATTTGTGACATCTACCAGACGACCGCGAGATGAATCTCGATAAGGCGGCGATTCGACCAGTCAACCTTTGGACTTGGTTCTTGGTAGTCAGGAGTTCCGGTGTCCCTTCGATAGCTTTGATTTGGTTTGGGTTGACCTTGATTCCCCGTTGTGATACTAAGAAACCCAAGAAAGTTCCAGAGGCTACACCAAACGTTCATTTCTCTGGGTTTAGTTTCATTACGTACTATCTTAGTATGTTGAAAACTCCCTTCAAATGGTCGATATGGTCCTCTGCCTTTATGGACTTGACTAGTATGTCATCGATATATACTTCCATAGTCTTGCCCAGCTGATCTTTAAACATCTTCGTGACCAACATTTGATTTGAAGCCCCTATGTTCTTCAGCTCAAATGGTATGACTTTGTAACAATATGTTCCTTGGTGGGTGATGAACATGGTTTTCTCTTGGTCCTCTTCTTCCATACGTATCTGGTTATAGCATGAGTACGCATCCCAGAAACTCAAAAACTCGTGCTAGGTTGTTGCGTTGATGAGTTGGTCGATATGTGGTAACGGGAACAAATCCTTCGGACATGCTTTGTTTAAGTTTGTGAAATCCACGCACATTCTCCATTTACCAATTTTATTTTTGACAATCACTACGTGGCGATCCATTTGGGGTACTTCAACTCCCTGATTGTGCCAATTTCTAACAGTTTCTCCACTTCCTCGTGGATGGCATCGTTGATAGCTGGACTGAATTTATGCCTGACCTAATTTATTAGTGGGTATAATAGGTCAATGTTTAGTTTATATATGGATATATCTTTGGGGATGCCCGGTATATCTGCATGGCTAAAGGCAAACAAGTCTATATTAGTTATTAAGAATTGACTAAATTTACTTGATTCTCAGAGTTTGCAGCTGATGTAGGCCTTTTTGCTACAATCGCTTGGGTTTAATTGAATGGGGTCGAGGTCCTCTACGGTCGAGTCCGCGGCTTCGACCATCTCGGGATCCATGATGACCTTATTGATTGTTATGCCTCCTTTTCCTTATATATTTTCTGTTGGGTTGTTGTTCCATCTAAGGTGATGCAGTAGTTTTCCGAGATCGTCCGTTGTTCTCCTCGTATGCTGAATATCACCCAAGGTGCTGGGAATTTGATTACTTGGTATAAGCTCGAGGGGATGGCTCTCATGGGATGTATACACGGTCGTTCTACTTTGGCGTTGTACGTAGTGGCCTGGTCCATGATGTGGAATGTTGTCTCCAGCGTTACGCCGTCGGCCAAGATGGGAAGCGTAATTTCTCCTGACATCCGTTCAACTACATTATTAAAACCGGTTAGCATGATGCAGCGCGACACTATCTTGTCCTCGAGTCTCATTTGGGTGAGAACTCGGGGATGGATAATGCACGCTCCACTTCCATCATCCAACATGATACGTTTGACATTAGTATCTAAAATGTGCAAAGTAATGATGAGAGAATCATTATAAGGGAAAGTCAAACCGTCAATATCTGACTCGTCGAAAATGATACTTTCTTCAACTCTGTCATACCGTTCGCAGGTGATAGATCGTTTGAGCTTATGAGTGGTGGTGAATTTAATGTCGTTGACGGAGGCGTCATCGCTACCGCCAATGATCGTGTTGATAGTAAGAGCTGGTGATGACGGCTTTGGCGGACCTTGGTGTTCACGTCCTCTAGAAAAGTTATTCCTACCCTTGTCGCTCAACAGCTCTTTGAGGTGTCCTTGCCGCAACATATTTAAAACTTCTTGCCTGAGGGCGATACAATCTTCTGTTTTGTGTCCGCGTTCCTAGTGGAACTCGTAGAGGGTGTTAGATTGTTTGGTGCTCGGATCGGACCTTATCTTTGGCGGCCACTTCACCTTTGTTGCGAGTTTCTCTAGAGCATAGACTATTTATATAGGTGATACACAAAAATTGTGATTAGATAATAAGGGGGCATCTCTTTCATTCCGGTGAGTCCCTGTCCTCGGCCTGGATGGGACTTCTTCTTAGCGGAGGGAAGGTAGGACAGGGGCCCTGATATATGGCTAGTGTCATTTCCTGTTGGGTCGTTAGACCGGGTGATCTCTCCTAATGTTGTCTCTCCGTTATTTTCTGGACTCGACTTGTAACGAGATGAGCCAATGGGTTGGTCTGTTGAGGTCGTCCTCATCTTCTCGGGCTTCGATACAGTAAGCATTATGGATCTCTTCCAATGTGGTTGGAGGATATTTCATCAATCGGATCAGTAGTTTTATATTTGCTCTCGAACCATCTCTACTCAACTCATTGCCGAAACCACCATCCCCTCAGACACGTTAGGCAGGGTCATCCTTAACCTATTGAATCGGGCGAGAAAGTCCCCCAGTCCCTCTCCCAAGGATGGCTTGATGGAAAATATGTTGTTTACTCTTGTTTCGGCCTTCTTGGCTCCGGCATGCACCGTTACCAACTTATCGGCCATTTCCTCGAAAGTTTCTATAGAGCGGGATGGTAGCTGTGAGTACCATATTAATGCTCCTCCGTTAAGGGTTTCACCAAACTTCTTCAGGAAAATAGAGGAAACATTTTCCTTGGTGAGGTCGTTGCCTTTCAGGACGGTGACATAATAAGTCACATGATCTTCAGGATCAGTCGTTCCGTCATATATCATGAGGTAGGGCGGCATTTTGAAGGTCTTTAGTAAGGCATGCGATATTGCTTCTTCGATGTACGGCTGCTCTACGAACCTACCGGCGTCCCTCTTTTGCAATATCTTAGGAGCGCCAGTATCTAGTCGACTCACTCTTGGTATTCTTTCGTTCGATCCCTGAGTGTTTTGTTTTCATTCTCCATTTCTTCCATCCTCTTTAAAACAGCAGCGAGGTCGCTATCACATGCATTATTAGTAACATTGTGAGTTATACCTGGTGTTGGAGAGTCTAGTTGGTCACCCTGTTCGTCTGCTCGTTGTATTGTATAGTTTCTTCCAATATTTGTAGTCATGCATGGAATGGGCTTGTTAAGCATGCTCACTAGCGTATCAGTTAGCCATGCTTTGAGGAGCTTTTTCATGGCTGGGGGTGTCCCTTCTTCTGTGGACGTGGAGGCTCTTTTTTCATTTGGTTTGTTATGCTACAATGAGGGGAGGCCACCTCTCGTGCCTGGGGGAGGCAGTGGGTGTCACGTCCTCACCTAATGTCTCATAACACTTGTTGGTAGCGTTCATAAGGTTGCTAGGGAAGTCACTAGTTACATTAGTCCTCTCACATTGGTTACCTACCATGTAGGTTTTTGTACGTGCAAAGAAAGAGGAAGATCTTGGGGTTTGTGAGGTTAGTGACTCACGTTAGCTGTAGATTTAAAGAAAACTAAAAATTAACTAAGAAATCCCCACAGACGGCGCCAAACTATTTGACCAAAAATATAAATTTTGACTCAACCAATTAGATTTGTATAAAGGAGAGTTAATCTTAGTTAAAAATAATATCCAAAAGACAAAACTACCGTTATCAAGATAAAATAACTAGTATATTTCATCCGGATAGTAATGAATATCAGCAATGATAACAATATGCAATGGTCTAAGAAGATGGAATATGGCGTTAAATAGAAATAACAACAACAACAATACAGTAAAATCCCACAAAGTACGGTCTGGGGAGGCTAGTACGTACGCAGACCTTACCCCTACCCCGATATGGCAGAGAGTTTGTTTTCGATAGACCCTTGGCTCAGGAATATGGAAATAAGACAAGAAGAGACAATTCATCAGTATCGTCAATAGAAACCATAGAAATAGTATCAGCATCATAAAAACCATAAATAGATGACATGCAATAACAATAACCAGCAAATAAGGCCCGGAGCTATGAAAAATAGTAAGGATAGTGTGGACTCTACATTAACCACAAGCCGTCTAAGATCAACCTTACCAAACTCGCTTCACCCTCGGTATGAAGAAGGAGAAGCTCGACTATTCCCTAGCCTACAACCCTAATGCTCGACCTCCAGACCTTCTTATCAAGGCCATATCCTCAAAAATATGCAATTGTGTCATGTCCTGCCTGATCACCTCTCCCCAATACTTCTTAGGCCGTCCTCTACCTCTTCTCGTACCCACCAAAGCCAACCGCTCGCACCTCCTCACCGAAGCATCAAGGCTTTTCCTCCGCACGTGCCCAAACCATCTGAGCCTTGCTTCCCGCATCTTGTCATCCACAGGGGCCACGCCCACCTTCTCCCGAGTATCTTCATTCCTAATCTTATCCATCCTTGTGTTCTCTCACATCCACCTCAACATCCTCATCTCTGCTACCTTCATCTTCTGGATATGAGAATCCTTAACTGGCCAACACTCTGTCCCACACAACATGGCCGGTCTAACCATCGCTCGATAAAAGTTACCTTTGAGTATCGATGACACTTTCTTGTCACACAAGACTCCAAAAGCTAGCCTCCAATTCATCCACCCTACCCCTATACAGTGAGTAACGTCCTCGTCGATCTCTCTGTCCCCTTGTATAACCAACCCAAGGTACTTGAAACTACCTCTCTTGGAGATGACAGTGATCCAAGCCTCACGTCCATGCCTACTTCCCTCGACTCGGCGCTGAACTTGCACTTCAGGTTCTCTGTCTTAGTCCTGCTTAACTTGAAACCCTTAGACTCGAGTGCCGGCAACTACACGTAAATAGTAGTAAATGACATTTAAGTAAATAAAATGTGTGAGTCACCCGAAAACGGATAGGATAAGTGGTTATTCCCTGTGACAATGATGAATGATTGATAAGCCTTTGAACACTAGGTTGTTCTTGGATCCGGTGGAAGTTCTAGACAAGAATCTTAGTTAAAAAGGTTATTTTTTATGCTTGCAATAGGACCAGATTCTCTCTGTAAAGTCAATGTGCTTTTTACAAAATGAATATCTCATGTCCCCTATCATTGTGACTTTTTCTATTTATAGGGAACATGTTCCTAATATATTAATAGTACAAGTGCAGAGAATATCCACTAAAATATTCTCTTTAATGTCCTATCTTGAAACTAGCTGTTATAACTCTGTCAAAGATGTTCGACCTCGACCTCGATCTTTGATGACTCCTCGACCTTAATCATTGCTGACTTCTCGACCGCAACATTTATTGTTTCTAGAGCCATTTCGACCCTAGGAAGATTCCTATTAGAGTCGCATTGGTGACACATGGCGGCCTGTGAACGCCTCATTAATGACATTATGACTTAAGCATATTAGAGATAATTTTTGACCTGTAGAAGCTACTCAATTTTTGACCTATACAAATTACAAGCTACTCGTCTTTTTACAGGTTTCATTTATATATCTGTTGCATAGAACCATAAGCTATTTAACTTGAGGAAAAGAATATGTATGATTGAGGAAGCCGGCAAACAAAAACCTTTTGTTGTATAATAAAGATTGTAATAAATCACGATACTGACGCTAAGTTGAGCAGAGAGCCAAAACGTTTTAATAGAAAAAAGCCAAAACATAAGCAATCACTCATATTAGCCCAGCAGATGATGTTTGTACCCATGGGAAACAGAAACAAACTGAAGAAACATTAAACTATGACATTTTTTATCTTAATGACTAGAAAAATGGCAAATGTAGCAGCAGAACAAAGACATGAGGTGATGAGATGAATCTGAGTCAAGACTTGACAATATAATTTTGGCGTCTGATGGGGTTCATAACCACGGGAGGACCAGCAGTTAAAGGCCACGCCTGGAATTTTTTGTCCGTCTCTTTCCACCATTCATCGGTAGCAACGGTCTTTGGAGTAGTACCTGTTTTCAATTAAATGACACAAAATAACTATAGTGTATGTCTCAATCCCAACCGATCCATGTTGATCCATTTAAGTCAGTCTTGGATCATGCTCTAGCTCTAGAAATTCTTCACATTTAATTAAAGGGCTAAACAGATAGAGGAATAGAAACTTGCCTCCAAACAACTTATGGTCAGAAGTAGCAGTGTCACAAACGTATGCAAAAGCAAAGGATGCAACCACAGAACCAACAATGTACTTCAGTGCCATTATATTGTCAAACTCCAACAACTGCAAATGAAAACAGGGAAAGAAATATATAGACAGACACCAATATTCATGTTTAGCAAATGATGAAAATCTTCTTCCAGAACAATGTTCACAATCTATGTTAAATATCTGTAAATGGCTCCAAATACAAATCTCTTTTTCAAATATGGAAAAAAGAAAATTGGCAAATTCAACAAGGAAAAATGAAGTTTCTTTTTCAATCAACCAACTGCACTCAATCTCCAGGTACAGTGGCGAAGCCACATGCATTGATCCCTTCACCTGAAAGTTACACGGCGTAAATAAGGTAAAATTATTTTTTTTATACATACATACAATTTGAATACCCTTAACCTTAACATTTTTGGATTTTTTGAAAATCCCCTTATCAGAATCCTGTTGGCTCCGCCATTGGGGACAATAGTGTAGATCCTTTGTATATCTATTTTGCGCTATTTATTTACGACCAAAAATGAACGTTCTTTCGATTTTAAGCAGCTTTAGCAAATTAAACACAGTACTAATAAGATCTACAACACACCATGCAGAAAAAAGTACAAACTTGTTAGGTGTTAGCCATAATTTTCTTACGATAGTTGGTTTTTCTGTTTGTTGAAGGAGAGGGAAACATGTTTACCTTAATTGGGTTTTCCTTCTTGTAGAAGGAAATTACAAGTCTCCCATATTTGGCTAGTCCTTTTTCTTGTAGGAAAAGGTTTGGAGTTCTATAAATTGAAGATCCGTCTTTCTCATTCAGTAACATCCGCAATGTACCCATATGGGGTTTGAGAGTCGTGTTTATGAGGAGAACTTTACGGGACAAGTGTTAGTGTGTCACTTGTGTTTGCCTCTTCGTGAGGTTGTTCTCTCGATATTTTGTACTCTCTTTTTATATAGTGGATTGCTCATCTCTGCCGTGGGCGTTGGTCAGTTGACCGAACCACGTTAAATGTTTGTGTCTCTTTTGGTATATTTCTCTTTGTTGTATGATTTATCGTCGTTCAAGGTTTACATTGCTAGCTTCCGCATGACACCAGACTTTTTCGGTCCGAACAAGTGGTATCAGAGCGAGGTTCAAACAGGTTCATCTTGGCAGGTTCAGTTCTAGCCGCATCATATTTGACGATAATCATTATATTTGTCTGAGAAATTTGACCAGTGTGCTACGCACGTTGAGACAAACTTCGTGGTGGAGATTTGGAGATGCAACCTGTTGAAGACTATGTGAAGAAGGTGGATAAAGTTTATTTTGTAAGAAAATTCAGGCCAAGGGGGAGAATTGTTAGGTGTTTGCCATAATTTTCTTACCATAGTTGGTTTTCCTGTTTGTTGAAGGAAAGGGCAACATGTTTATCCTAATTGGGTTTTCCTTCTTGTAGAAGGAAATTACAAATCTCTCATATTTGGTTAGTCCTTTTTCTTGTAGGAAAAAGTTTGGAGTTCTATAAATTGAAGACCCATCTTTCTCATTCAGTAGCATCTACAATGTAGCCATATGGAGTTTGAGAGTCGTGTTTAGGGGAAGAATTTTACGGGACAAGTGTTAGTGTGGCACTTGTGTTTGCCTCTTCGTGAGGTTGTTCTCTCGATATTTTGTACTCTCTTTTATATAGTGGATTGCTCATCTCTGCCGTGGACATAGGTCAGTTGACCGAACCACGTTATATTTTTGTGTCTCTTTTGGTATATTTCTCTTTGTTGTATGATTTATCGTCGTTCAACGTTTGCGTTGCTAGCTTCCGCATGACACCAGCCCTTTTCGGTCCTAACAAAACTAACCATAGGCCCATAACTAACGTTGTGAAAAGCAGTGGTAGATGGAGTTTTTGTGCAATGAGCTTAACATAACTCAGTATTTTTTTGTGATTATAGATACATATGTTAAAAATTACTAAAATTTTGATAATGATTAAGTATAATTCCATAAATATAATGAGTTTTAATACGAAGAATCTTAAAGATTAAACTTAAATCACCCTTGCTGAAAAGAGGCAAATAACTTGCATGCCAACTACTCATATGTGACACACGCCCCGCGCGCGCACACCGTAAATCATCCTGTTCTACCGTTTCCATGCATGTATAGTAAGAAGAAGGAGGGGGTAAGGGGCAACTTACTGCGATGAAGTGATCAATCAGAATAGAGGAAAAGTCCCAACAATAATGATCTTCTTCTTCGTTGAAAACTAAAGCTATGGAGACTTGCTTTTGAAAATGACTTGCTGAAATGTATCTTCACTTTCCATCAGTACCGATCCTTGCCCTATAAATGATACTTTAAACTTCCAAAATAGTTTGCTCTTATCTTATAGTAAGTATTCATAAATAAACATTGCTGGTCAATAAATTTCTCATTGGAATTTCTTTTGCTATATTAATTGTGTGACACGAATATCTGTTCCCAAGCCGACTGTGATTGACTAATAAATTATACTAGCTCCTTTAGTTTATACTCCACGATAACTGTTGAAAGGAAGAAGGTTATTTCAAGTGATGCGGTTATAGTATTTTATCTAACTGTTAACTTGCGCCATTTCTATTTGTATCATTGCAGAAACTGAACAAGGTGTTACTCAAGCGATCATTCGTTCTGTTGTGAATTTCAAAAGGGACCCTTGGCCTAAGGTCTCCGACAATGCAAAAGACCTTGTGAAGAAGAGTTGGGATATTTGAAACTTGGCCACCAAATTCCTGAAAGTGATGTACATATTCTTATGGATGTTGTAAGTGTTAAAATGATAAAGATGGATATTTGGACTATGGGGAATTTGTTGCCATTTCAGTCCACCTAAGAAAGATGGCTAATGATGAGCACCTGAAAAAGGCGTTTGAATTTTTTGATAAGAACCAAAGTGGCTATATAGAGATTGAGGAGTTGAGGGAGGCCTTAGCTGACGAGATTGAAACCAACAGCGAAGAAGTTATCAATGCTATTATGCACCATGTGGACACAGACAAGGTCAGTAATATATTCATGTCATAAAACTCATCGGGCCTCTTTCCTTGTATGTTTTGTTTACTTGGGGATGATGCCGTGTTGATTCTATGGACCTGGGATTGGGAAAAAGAAAATGGTGTCGTCTGTTTTATGTTCTTACATTTCATTCTCATGCAGGACGGACGGATAAGTTACGATGAATTCTCTACAATGATGAAGACTGGCACAGATTGGAGGAAGGCGTCAAGACAGTATTCACGAGAACGATATAATAGTCTCAGCTTGAAATTAATGAAGAATGGTACCTTACAAATGAACAATGAGACTAGATAACTTAAGGCAGAGTATGAAATCTCGAAGAACAGAACTCGCCTTTTGGCTTTCAGAATTTTTATATTCTTTCCTGTTCAACGATCATTTTGCCATTTTTTGTTGTATGTGTGATTTCACCTCTGGGGTGGATAAGTATCAGGTCCCCAATATTCATGTATTCTTTAAGTTGTGATTATGTTGTTCTTTTCGGTTTTTTTATCGACAATTTGAAGAAATATGGTGAAGGATAGAAAGGTGGTTATTTTGTTATTGTATATAGGTTGGCATGTATCATTGTATTTAGTTATGTAGACTAATTATTTCAACTCGTTCCTTTTTTCCTTTTTTTTTTTTTTTTGTCATGGGGTTGGATATGACACCCAGTATGTTTTGTAACATAATGTTTGAGGTGATATTAATCGTCCCACAGAGCACAAGTGATCATGAATGAGATGTTACATTTCCATACATTACTAGCAAATAAAAAGTAATAATTCTTTATCAAATCTTGTTTAATACATTATACATTAATCAAAACTACCTACATTAAAAACCAAGAAGCAGAGTACATAGAGTGAATTAAAAATAGAGACTACTGTCAGTTGCTTCCTATTTTCTCTTGGTCTCTTTCTTATGTGCATCAGCTTGTCTCTTGCTAATGACTTCATTCTAGAAGCCTGCCTACTGAGTCTGAGTGGGCATCCAACCTAAGTCTGCTGCAATAACATCATCATCATCAGAACCCAATAATTCCTCCATTGTGAAGCACTCGTCGCTGCTTATAACTAAGCATGGCTCAGCATAATAATCTGATGATGTTAGCATATCAGTAAAAGTGATAGGTGCCCTCTCTTCAATGTTGTGCACTTGCTTTATTGACCACTGATCAGACACAAATCCAGCATCAATGTTTTCTTCATTAACCATTGAAGTACTACTTCCTTGAGCCATTTGACACATGATGTTCTGCTCATCAATGCAGATAGGCAACTGGGGTTCTGCAGTATTTGATTTTACTGCTAGCAAACTACCGAGGTACTCGTACACTTTCATATCCACATGATCAATATTGTTCATTATCTCAGCTAATGTTGATGGAACAGTAGCCCTATCATCGCATTCAATATTACTATGGTATTGTTGCAACTGAAAGCCATTATTATCAGGCGAGTAGTATGTGAATTGATTTGAAGTTGTCGAAGAACTTCCAACAGATTCAACATGACTTTGAACTGAAGGTGCCAGCTCTTCAATATTCTGCGCTTGTACATCCACTAATTGCAACTGATCAAACGCATTATTATGTTCGGATGATGAGAATTGATTTGAAGGACACAAATCATGAACACCTGTCCCTTGATCCTCTGAAGAATTTGTAACATAGTCATGTTCTTGAGTTGTCGAAAGCATGGTATTCATAACAGCAACAACGTTGTTTCCACTGTCCGCTATTTCCATATGATCACCTAATTCCTTATGATCATTAGCATGTACAGATTTACGCTTAATGCAGCACAAAACATAGGCCTCATGCTGAATTATATTTCGTTGTCTTAACACCTTTACTGTGTTGTCATTAAGACTATACTCTTTCATATTCCAAACAATATTTTTAATTCCTTGATCGACACTTTTCTCCGTGCGGCTGTCTTTTTCAAGATATCGAAAACTTTTCTTGAACCCAACCAACTTTGACCCATTAAAAACTGGTTTGTGTTTGTCAAGTCCTTTCCAACAGCCTCCTCCGATCAGCCCTCGACTGAACCTTGAACCACCCGCTTTTGTTCTCTTCAACTTAGTAAAGAAATAGTTTACCTTTGTATCATCTCCCAGAAAATTGTTTTCGAATATATCCCATGGCTTCTTATTCCCGTAAAGATCCTCAACTCGAATATGATCAAACGAGAAACTCTTGCACGAAACGAATTTGAGTAGATAGCGAATAAGCTCTTCATCAGTGGGTCGAAACCTGAATCCCAGTACTGGATATGGACCATAATTATTGCTGCTGATAGTCATGTTTTTTGTTTTCAGTGGAAGAAATTAGCCTGAAAACAGAAAGGAAATACTTTCAGGAACACTCTTCAAGAATGAATAGGAAAACAACAAAGGAAATACTTTCAAGAACACTCTTCAAGAATGAATAGGAAAACAATAAAGGAAATACCTTCAAGAATGGTACTGAACAAAGGGACTGCTGAGGGTTTAATGTAATGTAATAAAGTTGTTGCCTATTGGTACTACTTATATAGGTAGGGTTGAGCTCTAGGCGCGGGAAGCAACAAAAAGCCGACTTTAGTAAGAATTAGGAAATTTTCAATTCCACAGTTCTACAAATTTGTAATAAACGTAATGAAAACGCAAATACTGAAAAGCTTTTACCTTTATTTCTCTTTTCTAAATTTATTGAATTTAATATGTATGAATTTTTAATTTATTTCGTTTTGAATGTGTGACTTCAGTTTATTTAATTTATTTGATTACACATACACCCTTATATTTCAAAATTAAATACTTAAGCCCCCTCCCCTAATGAAAATATTAATATAAGTTAATGTTTGTGTATATGATTTTGTTGTACAAGCTAGGGTTAAGTGGCTGATTTTGAAATATATTCCGGTAGTTGGTTATGTTATAGGGGTATTCAATGTGATACTCTAATTATTTTAACCGTGAATTGTTTTTTTTTGATTTGTAAATAACAGACAACTAAAATAAAAACCATCTTTAAGTAAAACTTTAAATGAAGTAATTATCAAAACTTAAAAGCTAATATAATAAATATATGCCTATAAATGATATTATATTTGGCATTTAAGATGTATACATTTCGTGAATATACATCAATTAGTAATTATATATTTATAACTAATATTGTAAAACTAATTCATATATATATATATATATATTCAAATTAATACTATTTTATTTAGATACTTACAAAAACTAAAAACATACATTTTGTAAGAACATTATGGAATTCATGTTTGATAAAATAAATTAATATTTATAAATATAATGTCATAACATTATTCAAAAATTTGATAAAAGTAATCTATCAATTCTAACTAAAAAATGAACAACATGCAATGTGAGCCAATATTACTAAAATAAGTAAAAAAAAAAAATTAATAAAAGAAAAGAAAAATACAACAATTAGGAAAAGTACAAATAAGGGGGACAATAGCACCAGTTTTGTTACTCATATGCCTTGGCTATATAATCACTCCTCTGCGCCTCACATTGCCTTATGATAGCAGCCTCATGTAGAGGATTCATGGTGTAGCTGCCGGCAAAGTCTCACGAGGGCATCCGTGTGGATATTTTCAAAAGGCATAGGACCAAGGCAACACAAACCGGGCTAAACCTTACCTTACTTATCCTATTGAGGCTTATAATAGCCTCGTCTACTAGCAAGCATGTAAAAAATATGAAGTTGAAAGGACCAAATATTCTATGATCATCACAGAGTTTTTAACATACTCTGTGATGATATTACAGGTGAGGATACTAAGAAAATGGTAAAATAAAATGTAGTACCAATGTGATTCTTGTCCCTTCTTTTCCAAACTTGAAAAATCTTCAATTTGTAATTCTTTGTCGTTTTCCTCAACCCTGTGCAAAATGTATTCAAAAAACATCATTTCCTTTTTGAACGGCTGGACCTCGTAGAAGTAGTTGGGGCAGCCTGCTTTTGTTTGGCAACTCTCATGGAAGTCGCCTAACAATTCCTTCCTCACTCACCTTGTCGTCCCAGCTTATATCTCTTGTACGAATGTTGTGATTTGGTCTGATGCACGAGGGTGATAAATCTTGTTGCTTACACAGTGCAAACATTGGATCGTCCTCTCTTGCTAAATTCAAGTCAATCCCCAAATTCACATATTGTGGAGCATTGGCACTCAGAATTGATTCCAAATACATTCTCTCATCGTCTAACATAAATTGACTGATTGTAGCAATTAGCTTCTGTCCAGATGTTGGTGCTGTGACTTGTCTATCACCTATAGGACTAGCAGCTGGAATAAGTTGTTGTTGTCTAACATATATCGAAGTCGATGCCAATTTGGACATTTTAGTTGCTTTTTGACCATAAGTATGTATAACAGATGAATTGTTTGGATCAAGCTGTTGCTGTCCAAATTGATTTGCGTCTAGAACTACAATCGAGTTGGCTTCAGGTACATTTGTGCCATTTCGCTGCTGCATCGTGTCGAGCCAAATTCTTTCCTTGTGTTGCTGCCCATTTTTTGTCCCCTGACTTACTGACTGTGGACTGTTTTCAATTAGCTGTTGCTGAATATAACATAATTTTAAAATCCAATTTTTTTTTACATATGTCAAATTCTAACATAATAATAGTAAGCTCCACTACAACTTAAGATTAGGAAACATCATAAGTTTATAACCACATCAAACAAGGAAATTTGACTTTTATTGCTTCACTCATTATATGCCAAGTTTGTTAATGACTATTAGGAGGTGTAGCTTCAGGAAATAGAATAATAAAATAAATAAAAAATAAAAAATAAGAAATTACATGAAATCACAAGAAGTAGAGGTAGAGAAATAAAAGATAAATAATATAAAGAAAAATATATTTTAAAATAAAAAAGTAAAAAAAAATTAAAAAATTTAAAAAATAGAAATAAAAAGTTATAAAGAAAATAAATAAAAAGGAAAGAAACTAAAAGGCAACCTTGTAATTACATAGTGTAATTACCACCAATTCTCACCTTGTGATTTCCCAAAATATCATCTCTTGTTTTAGAAGTCAAATTTGTATTCTGATACCTTAAAAAACCTCCTTTTGTCTCTCCTCGATTTGTGTGCGCAGTCCGGGCGTATATCTGAAAAGCCCTTATGTGAAATTTTGTTTAAGAAAAATATTGAATTTTGTATTTAAAATTGATTAAAGTTGACTTCAGTCAATATTTTTGGCAAACGAACCCGGACCCGTAATTTGATGGTCCCGTAGGGTCCGTAATAAAATATGAGACTTGGGCGTATGTCCGGAATCGCATTCCGAGGTCCTAGCCCGGGTAATGAATTTTTGAAGAAAATTGTTTGCTGAAAAATACAAGGATATTTAGAAATGGAATAGTGTGTGACCTCATTGGTATCGGGTCCGTGTTGTCACGATCCAAAATCTACTAAGGGTCATGATGATACCGGACGCCGCTGTCAGGCAAGCAAACCATAAATACTTAATTAAATTCTCATTTAAACAATTGTGAAAAACTCTGATTTTTTTCTTCAATTTTTACTAGTGAAAGATACTTAGTTCAAACTAAATATACATGTCAAGAAGTCAATACAAAATATCCCATAACTATCCTAGAACCCGGTGTCACAAGTGCATGAGCTATTTCTAGTAAGCAATACAATACCACAACTGTCCAAAATACAAATTGGACAGAAAATAAATACAATAATCTGGAAGAGACTCTGCTGGCTGCGAGTCGTCTCGAGAAGTGCAGCTCACCTAAGTCTCTGCATCAACCATGCTGCTACGCCGCCAGGCCACTAGTGATGCATGTGCCTGTGAAACAAAAATGCACAGCAAGTGTAGTATGAGTACGAAAACAACGTGTACCCAATGAGTATCCCGCCTAATCTCGAAGAAGTAAAGACGAGAGGTCGACTTCGACACTTACTAATGGTTCAATAATGATATGTTCGTAATATAATGAATCGAGGATTTATATAAACATGATTGTAATTCAATAGAGGGAAACATATAAACAATTCTTTCTTTTATGTGAAGTTCCCAAAATTTCCTTTTTCATCATTTATACAAATATTCTCAAGCCGGGAAGAGGCAATAACAACTTCAATAAGTTTCAAGGCAAGCAATACAAGCATGCGCAAATCATGCCGAGGTCGTACAACCCGATCCAATAATATTTAAACTGTGCACTGCCAGAGGGTCGAATGGCACGAACCATAGATGCATCTATTTAATCTACCGAGGCATTCGGCCCGTTTCAGAATTTAAACACACACAAACAGTCAGTTAAGAAGTCATCAGGAAATAGTTGTCCAAAGAAAACCAATTCTCTTTTAACAATTTAAGAAAATGAAGTTTAAATAAATTTTTTTTGAAATTCATGTACTAATTCGATGCAATTTATGCAATTCAAACTGTCAATAAGATTACAAATAATCCAAGTATTGCATGCTTTTGGGTTCTAGACTACTCGGACTTAAATATAATAGTAGCTACGCACGGACTCTCGTCACCTCGTGCGTACGTAGCCCCTACAATTAAAAGCACATATTCAATTATTTCACCTATGGGGATAATTCCCTCTTACAAGATTAGAAAGGAGGTTCACCTTGCTCCGAAGATCCATAACTGGCATTCCACGCTCCTCCGAAGACTCGAATCGATGCACAATGCTCCAAAACTAGCCAATAATTATGCAAATCCATTAATATATGTTTAATTACTCATTAAAATCCAATATATAACAATTCCTAACCTCGATCGAAAAGTTGACAATATTGCCCTTGGGCCCACGTGCCTGGATTCTGAAATTTTTCGAAGATGAAGTTTACCCATGAACTCACGAACTCAAATATATGATTTTTTCCTAATTTCATACCCAAAATAGTGGTCAAATTCCAAGAATATTGTTACACCCCATATTTTCGTACATGAAAAATACGCCATAAATAAATTAATGAGAGCCCAGAAGTGAGCTGTCATGTCCCACTGTATGATATTACAACGATGTTGCACCCTGTAGTGTTGTACGTTAAATTTGTCGTAAGGTAATTGACATCAGTCCAAGGAAAAGATTACTTGGAGATTATAAGGATCATGCTATTTCAAACAAGTAATAAGTAAATTCGTAAAAAAGGGGAAGCAAGTCAAAGAAAACGAATTTTTGTCCAAGTTTGGCATGTTGGGATAAAATACGGCTCAAGTTAAAATACTCGGTATTTATGGACTAGTACCATTCAAGGTACTACATGACCATGATAGTAAGGTGTATAAGGTGTGTTAAAAGTGAATAGTATTTTAAGCAATTTGAGATAATTCTTAATTATGTGGATAATTGATTAAGTGAATAAGAATATTTTTGGGCCGCCAAGTGGCACAAATTTGCATGATGAGTCATAAGCATAAGATGCTTGCCACTTGTATACGTTGACACTTGACACTGCAACTAGATATCAACGTAGCATTTTTTGGCATGAGACTAAAACAAGAAATGTGAGTGGTTTAATTTATCAAGGGATTAACTAGATAACAAAAGTTTATAGCTTTAAAAATGAAACAATAGCTACCTTATACAAAGATAGATAAGCTAGAAATAGTAGCAAGTATCCAATTATGTGCAATGCACAAAACAGATTCTTAACCTTCACTTTCCATAAAATATATGGTCACTTGAATAAGACCAGAAACGTTGGGTAATTAACACAACAAAAGGCTCCTTTAAGATGTCAAGATGAAGATGGTCATATTTACTAAGTAACAAATGAGCTTCAGCAAAGTTCATACAAGGTCCGATTACGCGTGGAATGCAATTATAAGAAAGCACGGTACAATCTTTCTCAAGAATATCATGCGGATTTTTTCCTACTTTGATCTGCCATTATATGTTGTCGCAATTAACGGGTGTTAAAGGGATTGTCAAGAGAATCGACTCAGGTATGTTAAGGTTATCCCTTCTTTCTTTTGGCATGATTCATGCGATATAAACGAAACGTGCAAATGCACAAATTCCATAAGTGACTCTACTCATAGAAGTAATAGAAATATCTATGTTCTTTAATTCCCATGTGTCATAATATTTTATCATATGTTCATGGGTCTCAGAAAAATACGAAAGTTGAAAAGATGTTACTTTATGATATTGCTCAAGAGGCAAAATGGTCTTATGACATTCCGAATGATTTTACTGACGTACTTTTCATGCATTGCATTCATGTTCATTGACCCATGACCAGATGGCGTTATATATGCGTATATATGTATATTGGATATGGGAAAAGGTTATGGCATTATATACGCACCACCACCTGATCAGCTGGTATATGATGATGATGTTGCCCACAGTGGCTGAAATATGATTCAAACGGCGTTATATACACATATATGCGTATGTATTCAAATAAAATTATATACGCATATATATGTATGTATTCAAACGGCGTTATATACGCGTATATATGTATATATATATATATATATATATATATATATATATATATATATATATATTTATATGGTATATGGGAATGGTTATGACGTTATATACGCACCACCACCTGATCAGCTGGTATACGATTATGACTTTGCCCACAGTGGCCGATATGATATGATGGGATGCCTTCAGAGGCTGATGATGTTATGAAACATATACCTATACACAACATGAAATTCATATGCATATGCATGACGCTGAAAGTAATTTATGATTTACAAAGTTATTCAGACTTACGGGTTGAGTCATGTACTCCATATGTCTTCCATGTCTCCTATGTATTTATTTATGTGCCTTACATACTCGGTACATTATTCGTACTGACATCCCTTTTGCCTGGGGACGCTGCGTTTCATGCCCGCAGGTCTTGATAGACAGGTCGAGAGCCCTCCAAGTAGGCTATCAGCTCAGCGGAAGATGTTGGTGCGCACCATTTGCTTCGGAGTTGTGTATTTGGTTAGTATGATTTAGACGTCTATTGTTTGGTATGGCGGGACTCTGTCCCGACCTTTGTGACACTTATATACTCTTAGAGGCTTGTAGACATATGTCGTGTATGTGAAAGATTGTACGGCCCTGTCGGCCTATGTTTGAGTTTATAAATGATTATGTTATCCTATTAGGCCCATATGTCACATGTATATAATGATGTAATAATAAAGGTACATTACATATATATATATAATGATGTAATAAGAAAGGTACATTACGTTGGTACTCGGTCAAATAAGGTACTAGGTGCCCGTCTCGGCCCATCGGTTTGGGTCGTGACAAATATAAATTCCTAGGTCTTTCCACCAAAACCCCAAATTTCTACCAATATCATGCTCAAGTCCGTACATAATCAATGTATTTAATTCAAGATAGGTGGGGATAGCTTACCTTATCGTTGATGATGAAAACCCCCTCTTGAAACCCTCCAAGAATCGCCGAAGCCAAGAGAAAGATAAAAGAAAATGGCCAAATCCCGACTTTAAAACAACTCACTGGTTCCAGCCTTTCCGCACCTGTAGTCTCTTGACAGCTTCTGTGGTTCCGCAGGTGCGGACCAAACACCGCTTTTGCGGTCCAGGGATCCCAGCCTATTTCGCTTCTGCATCCTCTCCTCCGTAGATGCGGTCTCGCATCTACAGTCCCAACTTTCCCCCACCAATTTCGCATCTGCGACTATAGGGCTGCTTCTGCGACTCCGCACCTGCGGCCGTAGTCTCGCAGGTGCGGTTACACCAGCATCCAACAACTTCAGCCTTTTCCAAAATCCCATTTTCGGTTCCCTGAGCATCCGGAATCCACCCGAGGCCCTCTGGGATCCCGTCCAATCATACCAACCAATCCCAAAACACATTACAGACTTGCTTGAGGCCTTAAATCATATCAAACAACGCAAAAAAAATCATGAATCGACCTCCAATCCAAGCTTATTGAACTTTTAGAATTTCAAACTTCTTCATTCGATGCCAAAACGTATCGAATCACGTCTGATTGAGATCAAATTTTGCACACAAGTCATATTCGACATTACAGACCTACTCCAACTCTCGGAATCGGATTCCGACCCCGATATCAAAAAGTCCACTTCCGATCAAACTTCTCAAAAACCTTCAATTTTCTATCTTTAGCCCAAATGACTCCAAAATGACCCACGAACCTCCGAATTCACTTCGGATCGCGCTCTTAACACCAGAATCACCATACGGAGCTACTCCTACACTCGGAATCCCAAACGGACATCGATAACACTGAAATACATTTCAACCCAAACTTATAAAATTTTTTCCAAAATGCTAACTTCCACAATAGGCACCAAAACGCTCCCGGGTCATCCAAAACCCAATCCGGGCATACGCCCAAGTATAAAATCATCATACGAACCTACTGGAACCTTCAGATCTCGGTTCCGAGGTCGTTTACTCTAAAATCCAATCTTAGTTAATTCTTTCAGCTTAAAGATTCCAAAATGAGAATTCTCTTTCCAAATCAACTTCGAACTTCCCAAAATTCAATTTCGACCATGCGTACAAGTCATAATAACTGAAGTGAAGCTGCTCATGGCCTCAAACCGATGAATGACACGCTAGAGCTCAAAACGACTGGTCGGGTCGTTACACGTATTTTGGTTCCGGAGCCACTACATGTTTGATATAGTATTTAAGTCGTCACAATGATGTTTTGTGAGAAACGGAACTGATTTGACGTGATTTGGACATTCGGTTGCGAAAATAGAAATTTCAAGTGTTCTTAAGAAAATCATGAGTTGTGGTGTTAAATTCGTTGTTTGAAATGTTATTTTGGCGCTTTGATTGTACGAGAAAGTCCGTATGATATTTTTAGACTTGTATGCATATTTGGTTTAGAGCCCCGGGGGCTCGTGTGAGTTTTGGATAGGCTATGGAGTGAATTTGGACTTAGAAAAAAATCTGCTTTTACATCTGGTATTTGTTGCAGGCTCTGATCTCGCAATTGCGAGATCAGGCTTTGCATTTGCGACCTTCACAGGCTTGGCAATTGCGAGGGATTTATCGCAATTGTGAAGAAGCCCTGGCCCAGTAGAGTCCGCATTTGCGAACATACCTTCGCATTTGCGAAATCATCAGGGAGGGGAATCCTTCGCAATTGTGACCAAAGATTCACAATTGTGACAGTAGCAGGCATGCAACAGGTTCGTATTTGCGACGCTGTCTTGCATTGCGAGCTTCGCAATTGTGAAGCTCTGGTCGCAATTGCGACATCTGGAACTGTTCAAAATGAAACTTAGACTGGATTGTCACCCATTCTTCACATTTCCAAATCCTAAAACCATAGAGGCGATTCTCCCAAGACCAAATCTTCCCCAAAACTTTGGTAAGTGATCCTAACCCACTTTATTTCACTTTTCCATCACATTTCATGAATTTCCATCCAAAACTCTAAGCTTTTTATGGTAAAAATTGGGGGTTTGGGTAAAATTAAAGATTTTTATAAATTGGGGATTTAGACCTCAAATTGAGGTTGGATTCCAAAAATAATTTCATATCTGGGCTCGGGGGTGAATGGGTAATTGAGTTTTGGTCTAAACTTCGAGTTTTGACCAAGCGGGACCGGGGTTAGTTTTTGAATTTTTGGGGAAAATATTAGAAAACCTATAATTAAGCATTAGAATTAGGTTCATTAGCATTTATTGATGTTATTAAGTTAATTATACTTAGATACAAGCAGATTGGAGGTGGAATCGAGAGGTAAAGTGGTAATTAAGGTTTGATTGTTGCCGTGGATGTTGATACCCAATTTTTCCCTCATATATTTATAATATGCATATATATTTTCAAAATAGTACACATGCATTATTATTAGATTTACTAACATGCACAAGTGTTTTTGTAATTTTTCTATAATTTTAAAGGCTTTAAATCAATTTATTTCTGTATTTTGTATTGTACAAATATCCAATAATTATCCCTCATATTATTTTATGATGATTTAATCATCTAAATTCATAATTTATGCCCATATATTGTTTAAATATTTTAGCTGCATTTTTATAATTACATTTGCATTATTTAGATTAAAATTGCACATTTTACAATTATAGCCCGTATATACTTATAATTACTTTGTTTTTGCAAAAAATAGATTTTATAGTTTGATAAGGATAAATAATTGTCATTAATCATTTTTATGCACAAATGATAATTTTACTATTTCATTTATCATTTTTTACAAATTATTTTATTAAGTAAAAATAGGTATTTAAATCTGGGCCCATTTTATTAAAAATCGGACTTAGGCTACCCAAACCAGCCCAATTACCCAGCCCAACTACTTAAAAACTAGCCCAGTCTGCCATAGGCCAAACCAAACAACCCCTAACCCACAACCCGGTTGCGATCCGCTCCTAAATGACCCGCCCCATCCACTTTTTAACCCTAACCGTTGATCTCTCAAGATCAACTGCCACCATCCTTTCCCCCCTTTTCTTATTAACCCAACCCTAGAAACCCTACCCCATTTCACTCAACCTGGCGCCCTTAAACTCTCCCAACGCCTCTTCGTCTTTGTCAAACCCTAATCCTCCGTCACCTAATTTCCTTCTTTGATTCCAACTGGATATGGAATCCTTTAATAATATTCTTACCTTATTGATCCTATATCACTACTGGCTACTCGAATATGGTATACGTAATAGCTTGCCTAACATGGCAAGCCGATTTCCCTATTTTTGGACCAAATCTGGTTCGAATCTTTCTCCTTTCTTCATCTATGATCATTCTTCATCTTTTCGAGCACGAATCTTTGATATTTTCTTTAATCTTTGTTTACTCTAAAGCTGGGGTTTAGATCCTTTAAGATCTATTAATATTTCGTTCTTCTTTTTGTTAAAAATGTAATCTATGTTTCCGCATATCTATCTATGAATATTTCTTGCGATTTTCATTAAAAAGTTTTTTGCCTAATTTATTTTGCCGTAAAATTAGGGCTTAGATCTTTTAAGATCTGTACTGGTTCTATTTTTGTTGAATATCTTCTGTAATGTTTCTGTGTATCTATATATATGCATCTCTATACGGTTTTTCATAGATCTTTCTGACTAATGTTTACTTACCCTAAACTTAGGGTTCTCAGATTTTCTTAAATCGGACCAAAATTAGTTTGACTCTTTGATTTTAAGTGCTATTTGGGTCTATATTCAACTTATGTTACTGCTTTTGTGTATATCCTGGTACTATGGTTTTCCTAAAACTAGGGTATGGAACTTTTACTGATTTTTTGATAATCCTTTCTCATACGGGACTGATATTTTCCTTATTCTGTTCAATCTACCATGTTTCTTGTATTTCTTTACCTTATTTTGCCTTGAAACTATTTGTTAATTGATATCTTCCTTATTTTAAGTGTTACTCGCCTAATTACACGCTATTATGCCATGTTAATTGACTGGGCTCTGTACTGTCTGTCCTTAAAGGAGTCTTAAATTGATTCTGTGATTATTTTCTTCCGTTGTTTATGTGTGTTTGAGTACTCCCCTTATTTTTTCAATTAATTGAACACTATTTAAACCCCTCACCCCTTTCCCCTTAAGAACAAGACTCAAACTCTCATACTCTCACTAAAAACTTGGTTCTTTCACTCTGCTTCTGTGCTCATTGTTTGGTTTTCGCTGGCTGAAAGCCAATCATAGAAATTTTCAAGTCTTTGCTTCTGTTTGGTGTTATTTGCTATACTGTTGGATTCTTTTCTTCCCTGTTTCATCTTAACTAGTGAGTCATTGAATCCTCTGCCATTTCATTTTGGTCTATGTGTTACTGCTATTAAACCATGTTATCCTAGATGCCATTACTTGTAGTTAAGACCTGTTGAACTTAGTTTGATTGATTAATGAAATCTGCCCAACTCTGTGTTATTGAGTATCATCTTTTAGATTTAAGTTTGTTATAAGCATGCTTTCATACCTTACCCTAAAGCCTGGTTAGCCATGCACATATGTGTACCCTAACAGATTTATAAGTTTGTTTGTTGAACCTGTTATAATATGGCCTGTCTGGTTCTGTTCTCTCTATGTTATGATACCTCTCTTGAACTATCTTAATCAGTTCCTGACTTACTGTTAATCAATGTATTCCATTTCTATGACTTAGTCTGATCTAGAATCTCTATTGTCATTATTAATCTACTTATGAACTAGCATGTGGTCGATTGTTAAAACTAGATTAAGTATGCTTAGGTTCAAATGTATTTGCTATTTTGTACATGTTCTATTTGTGATTATGTCCTTAAATGAATTCCCTATTCCATTCTACTCCATCCTATGCATTTACTATTCGATCCTTCTGAATCCTCAATTTTAGCTAACTGAAAGCCAAAGCTATTTAGGTTCTGTCCTCTGGCCTCCCTAGTGTGAGCACTGCTCAGGGTTCATGTGAGACCTTTGTGAACTTTGACACACTAGGATTTGGTCCCTAGTCTTCCTTGAACTATTTATGATCTCTTTGAATATCCCTGGTGTGAGCACTGCCCTGGGTTCTTGAAGCCCTTGGGAACTCTAACACACTAGGAATTTGTGTTTTGTATGCTCAGCTTTGATACAAGGGTAAATCACTCACCACTGGTTATATTGTATCTATGAACATGGGCTTCTGGAGCTATTGTGATTAAAGGCCTGGCCTGTCCATGTGTATTTAGGCCTGCTGTAGGCTCCTTATAGTTATACGCACTTCATAATTTATTCTGGTCTGTAATAACTATTTTGTAATGACAATTCTGGGGTGTTAGTGAAATTGGGAGGGGTTTCTTATTTCACATTTTTGCTATAAAAATTGGGTATAAATCCTGCCTATAGGTCCAACAATGTGTTATTATATGCAATGTGTTAGAAATCCTGCCTATAGGTCCAACAGTGTGCTATTGCATGTTAAGTTATCATATGTTAGAAATCATGCCTATAGGTATCTTATTATGTTCAACCATTATATGTTAGCAATCCTTCATATAGGTTCAATACTTGGTTTAATTGTGTTAGAAACCATGCTTATAAGAAATCGAATATTCAATATGTGTGCAAAAACCTCATTCACATGCTGTTCTGCTTACAAATTATAGAAATCATGTCTATAGGATCTAAAATGGTAACAAAATGTAGAAAGCATGCCTATAGGTCTGAATCAACCCAATTATCATTTCTGCCCATTTGTCCATGAGTTTCCAAACATTGTGATGTTACTATCACTAGAAAACATGCCTATAGGATCAAAACAAATAATTCTGGATCTGTTTCTATGACCTGCCACTATCACTATCGCATAAAAATGCCTAGACATCATACCTATAGGTTTAATCCCTATGTTTAAAATATGTAGGTAAATCATTTAGGTTTTGGAAATATAATGGCTTTTGCGTATAACTGTCCGCCCATATAAATCCAGATTCATATAGAGATCCTGCTTATAAGTTTCTATATTCTTAACTGTTTAAAATCAACAACTGTCTTTGTTAATTTGACTTGCGTGCATTTGTTGTCTAATTGCAGAGGCCAACTTGAGCCCTTATTTGCTTATAAATGAAAGTACTAACTATTTTTTTTGTATGTCGCATAGTATTTTTCCCTTTTGAGCAACCTAAGTTAAGGTCTAAAACTACCTAAATAGAGGTCCAAAGCCTCCTGGACCATAGGCGTGGGACGGGTAGTGCACGCATAGGGTACGGTTTAGAATCAACTAGTGCACTTTAGGTAACAACTTAAAGATAGTAATCAGATAGCATGAGATGATAGTCTGTGACCGCTGAATAATATGAGTAACTCCCCGACTCGAGGGAGTTACGAAGAATTATTTATGTTGCACGGGGTGATCCTTTAGGATAAAAACATTAGGACCCCCAATCCCTATTAAACATCCCTCTCGCTTCTTTAGACTAATTCATAGGTTAAATTCGGTCGGGACCCACCGTTGTGGATCTTGAGGGGTGCCTAACACCTTCTCCTCGAGGTAATTTTGAGCCCTTACCCGATCTCTGGTGATGTAAACTGGTACAACATGAGTTATCTGCTCTAGGTGCCCTAATGCACCTTAACCCGTTAGGTGGCGACTCTTTTAAATCCAATTCCCTACCTTCTCAAAAAGAAGTTGTCCCAGAAATGTCGAAATCCGATTTAATGAGAAAAAGGGGGCGTGATAGCATGGCGACTCCACTGGGGTATCTTTAGTCTATTACCATAACGAACTTGTTTGTGAATTAGTCTTTAAGCATGTCTTTATTATTTCGTTAATACTTGCACACCCCTCCCACTTCCCACTCTATGCGAATTTATTTGCCTATCTTCATTCATTTTTTATCACTTTTACTATGGAAGTTGACTTGTCTCCTTGTTTTCCTTTCTTAAATGTCTTTACAATTATTAAATACCGCATTTTATCATTATTCATCATGCAAATACTTGGCAACATGTTATTTTCTTTTGCATAACTTCATGCTCAACATCATATTCCACTCGTGCGTACTAATAGTATAGCGACGCTTGATGAGTGTCCGCGATCTTCCTAAAATCACCCTTTAAATTTGGAAAGGCTTATTTGCAGTAAAACTAGTTGATCAACGGTGCATTCGACAGTTCTGTGCCTTTCCCTCTCAAGTTGTCCTCTTGAGGGTACCAGTCTAAGACTTCTATAGAAACCTTACTCTGATAATAGTTGTACATGCATCATGATCAAACCTAGCCTGGGTTAATATGTTGTCCGCATAATAACCCTCTAAGAAAGCCTTATCCAAAGTCCACCGGGATTTCCATAATCCAAACGGGCCCAACCACGATATGTGCATTATTTGGAGAGATAAATGCCGACATGCTAATTATTAATGTGTAAGTATTCAAATCCGGAGGGGCAAGGGTCTAACTCTATTTTTTTTTTGCAGAAAATGAGGTACGAAGTTCCCAGGTTCGGCATGGTCCGAAGTATACCATCGTTGTTGTTAGACTGGTGGGAAAAACTTTTGCTAAGCGACAAAAATCACATGAAAAGGGTTCTTGGAAATTTACCTTCCTTATTGGAAATCCAACCAAACAACATGTTGATCGAGGCAGCTACTATGTTCTGGGACGAAGAAAGAGTTATATTCCATTTTGGCGATATAGAAATGACTCCTCTTTTGGAGGAAATAGGAGGATTCACTGGATTACCATGGGAGAGTCCCAGTTTACTAGTAGCGGAAAACCGCACTACTAGGGGGTTTCTTAAAATGATGGGTCTGAGAAAGAATGATGACTGTCGCGCCCCCTTTTTCCCTCTTACGGGGAGAGGTCCGGGTTTCAATGTTCACGGGGTGTAATAACTCATTTCCTTTTGGGAATTGGGTACTTGAAGAGTCACCACCTAACGGATTATGGTGCGTTAGGACACCTAGAGTGATTAACTCTTGGGTTGGTTTGCATTACCAGAGATTAGGGTAAGCGCTCGAAGTGACCTCGAGGGGAAGGTTTTAGGCACCCCTCTTGGTCCACGACTGTGGGTCCCGACCAAACTTATATTTACAAATTAGTCCATATAAATAGTTGAATCAAATAAGTTGCAAGTAAAGCACGTTGGATAGCTCAAGTAAAAGGTTTGAACAAGTTTGAATAAACAAAAAGTTTAAGTAAAGAGAGGGGATTTGGTAAAGAGGGGTCCTAGGTAGTTTATCCTACGGGATCACCCCACGCAATGTCCGGTAAACACTCCTCGATGAGGGGCTACACGTGACATTAGCACGTAGTCATCATATCCCATGTCTACCCTTTCCATCCCTTTATTGGTTATGCAAAGCGAGTGTTTGGTCACTGACTCCTATTGTGTGCTGCTACCCGTCCCTTCTTAATGGTCCCGGAGGGAGTTAGGACCTATACCTATGGGTAGTTCTAGACGCACCCCTAAGGTTTAGAAAGGAAAAAACTCTAAGGCGACAGTCAAAATATTTAGGACTTTCATATAATGGGAGCAAGTAAAAGGCTCATAGTTTCCTCCTCAAACAAATATACAAGCAGCACGTCTCAAGAACAGTTAAAGACTTTATTGATCAAAGTCCTAAAGCAGGATCTCTAAGTGATTATGCGGAAATAGACCACTTTTCAGACCCAAAAGTTATAACCTAGAAGTTGCTTGGGGACTCTTTTTAAAGTTATTAGAATCAAAAACGTTAAACGATAGAAACAGCTTCAGGGGGATGCAGGTTTTGAAAATGCCCTAAGGCTTGCCTATATACAACATACTGTGTCTATATTAATGCAGAAACAAGTAGGTTTTCGAAATAGCCCTTTAGTACCTATAAACATGGTATCTAATGAGATTACTGCAATTTTGAAAGAACTTGTTTCAGGAGAAGTCAATACTTAATAAGACCAGTTTTAAAAGATGAACTCGGCGTAATGACATTGATTTATCAGACTAATCATATTATCAGACATAATTGCAAATAGAGATCCCTATAGGCATGGTATCTAGGCGTATTACTGGTTTTAGTTAATTTGCAGTAACATATGGAAAGACTTATTAGAACTGAATCGGAATTAAGTCCTATAGGCATGGCATCTATACTTAAATTGATTTAAGATATAATGGTTTAGAACTTACAAGCATGGTCTCTAACATGACAAATGCAAAATCTTATGAACATGATTTCTACTTGATGCAAACGACATTGGAAGTGAAAACCTATAGGCATGATGTATATTATGCAAATGAAATCATATTCAACAAGAGTAAAACCCTATGAACATGTTTTCTATTGAGTAAAGCAGGCAGATTTGAAAGTAAAATCCTGAGAGCACGATTTCTACCCATATTACCCCACAAAGTATACATTTACCCACCCTTTTTACCAAGTACCCCAAATATCCGTTTACAAATTATTACAAGCCAATAAATGAATTACATAAATGAAAATAGAAAAGAAAGAAACTATTCTATAGGGAGCCTGCAATTAGGCACAAGTTTCCCAAAGCCTCCAATGGTCTTACAAGCCTCATTTCCATAGACATATCAGAGTCTAGGGGCATCAAAGTTCCCTAAGGGTCTCAAGGACCCCAGACAATGCTTACACCTAGAATTAGCAACCAAGCATTGAACTAGTGCAATGTGGAAAGGCCAGCCTCAGTATGCTAGAGTTCAGAGGGTTCTCAAGAGGATCCCAAGGTAGTACACATACTATAGGGGGCATAACTTATTAACTAAGAGTAAAGTGAAAGTGCAGGGCACAGGTTGAAAGAAGTTTATTAAAGACTGGACATAAAAGTCTATTTTGAAAGCAATTAGTAAAGCAATAGAGATTGTTTGAAAAGAGGTTGGAGTAGTAAACAAAGTTTAAGCAGTTTAAGACAGGATCACACACAGAATCCAAATAAATTCAATAGTCACACAGGGTTCAAAGGGTTTGGGGATACATAGACATTTGACTGCAGACACATAATCCCAGCAAGGGTATTAGGGCTGGTTTAGACATGCTCAAAGATAGTTGACACTGGCATAATCACAAACCAGTCATGAGGAACATAAACACATAGAGGGGGATAGTGATTTGGGATCCATAAAAAATGGTAAGTACATAGTAGGTAAAAACAATTGTCCAGGCATGCTTTGATCACATAGGGGAGTACACTGATTCAAAGGGAGGGGGAGACACAATAACATGCTAATAGTGTGACTTAACTACAAGTTTCACAACACAACCACAAGTAGAAGCGGAATAGAAATAAGAGAAACTGAAACAATAAGAGAAGCATGTTGTTGTTGATGCTTTAAACTAAAATTAGGACATACCAGTGAAGAGAAGCAAGCAGAATGAAAGAACAAGAGAGAACACTTGATTAGCCTTGGCTTGCAGCCAGCTAATAGCAGCAAATAACACAATATAGAGGGGGGAGCAGAGATTTTTTAGTAAGAGAGGTAGTTTTGAAAACTCAGTGTTCCCTTGTTAATGAAAGACTTAGGATATTTATAGCTGAAAGTAGGTAGTGAAATAAGGTAAAAATCATAATAGTATACTAATTTAAGAACTCAGAATTAATCAAGTAGGGAATCAAGGAAGTACTCCCTTAAGTTAAGGGAATCAAAATCAACGGAAAGATTCAGTACCATATAAGGCAAGAAGAAAAATCAATGCATGATTAAATAAAGAAGGAGTCAAGGTTCAGTAGGCATAGAGTAGTTGATTAGGACTAAATTCAGAAAAACTCAATTAAGGAAAGGCTCAGTAAAACCAAGTACCATAGCAGATAAGGTAATGAAATTAGTTAATTTAAACAGACGTGTAGAATTCGAGGGCTTTGATTTTTTTTTTAAATTACCATCAATTAAGGAAAATTGGAATCAATCATGAGGGAGTCATGATTCTATATTTTTTACATATAAATAGAGATGAATGAACAGGAGTAGCAAACAAACAAGGTCAGCCATATAAACAGAAAGAAACAAGAGATGAGCAAACACAATCATTCTGAGGTGATATAAGTAGGCTAAAGATTCAGTGGACACATTCGAAGTATGGTGACCATGAGAGATTAACAAGAATCAGGTATACATGCTAATACACAGAACCAAGGAAAAGAAAATCATGCTAACACACAGAACCAAGGCAAAGAAAATCATGTTAACACACGGAACCAAAGCAAAGAAAATCTTAAAAATTAGGGCTTTAACAGAGTCGAGTTAAAAAGCAGTAGGAACATAAAATTGGTCTGAATAAGCAAGGAAAAAGGTTTAATCATAAAGAAATCAATTAAAACATGCGTATAAGAACTCCGAGAAACCCTAGTTTTCAAAGAAAGTAAAAACGGTTTAAAGTAGAGGATCCTTCAGAAGAAGCTTGAGAATAAGTAAATCATAGAAGGAAACATGCTTAAAGTATGAAAATAACACAGACCTGAGAGATTCAGGGGATAGTTAGGGTTTCAAAAGGAAACCAAAATAGAAATCGAAAGAACCTGTTGTAACTTCACAAATCGTAACACATATGGTGTGATTTTTCCCAAAATTACACCAAAAAAGCCTCGAACAATAGAATTAGAAACCCTAGATCCAATTTGACATGGCCCAGGACCCTTGAAGGCCTTAGAGATAATGAGCATGGCGATGAGAGACCCATTGGAGGCTTGGGGTTGAAAGAAGGTAGCCGGAGATGACCGGAGAATGAGGCGATTGACAGAGTCTAGGGTTAGGTTGAGAGAGAACAGAGGAGATGAGAGAGTTTGTGGGTGGCGGAATTAGAGAAATGATTAGGGTTAGGGTCTCTATTGGAATTAAAAAGGAAAGGAAGAACGAGGGTCGTTGATCTAAAAGATCAACAGCCAGAATTTAAGATGGCTTGGGTCGGGTAGTGGGTAATGGGGTCTGGTCGAGGTTTATTGGGTTATTAAAATAAAAATTGGGGCTGGGATTGGGGTCCGATTTGGCTAGGATTGAAAGCCAAATTTGGCTATTATTTAAATAGCCAGTTTTTTACTATTTTAATTTATAAAAATAATAGGTAATTTCTGGAAAATAATTTAAGGTGCAAAAATAATTTAAAATACATAATTATCATTTTAAAAATATAGGGGCCAATTTTATGCATATAAAATATAATTATATCTTAAAATGGGCTAACATTGCAATTATATGCAATTTAGCTTAAAACATAGTAAATGTAATTGTAAAAATACATAAAATGACATTAGCCATATTTTGGCATAAGTATAGAAATTAAATAAACGAATTATAAAAATAATAATTTTGGAAATAATTATTGGGGATTTTATGGATAGAAGGAGAGAAAATAAATTAATTTAAACACTTAAAATTATGAAAAAAATAATAAAAGCCTTGTGCATGCTTATATATGCATATATATGCTATTTGAAGGTATTTACATATATTTAAAATATATAGGAAAAAATTGGGTATCAACAATGACTTGGAGTGCCTGAAGAATTCCTACACACCCTTCGATTTTCTCTATGAACGATATGGACACAACAAATCTTACCGTATCATTCATGATGAATTCTCCATCACTTCCCTGGGTTGGACTCATCGTAGGGTTTTTGTATTCATCATATGCTTTCTAGTTATGATAGTGTTTCCAAGCCAAGGGGATAGAATTCACACCAGGTTGGCCATGGTAACCAAAGCTTTATTAGAGGGAATCGAGGGACAAACCTATACTATTGTTCCGATAATTGTAACAGACATATACCGGGCTCCGCATCGTCGCAAGAAAGGGTTCAATCATTTTGAGGGTTGTAACTTGATACTGCAGATTTGGTTGTTAGAACATCTTCAGAGGGGTCAATATCACCAAGAGTTTCCACGGAGACCATGTAACAATCACATAACTTTTTACCATCCTAAGAGAATGAACTTTATCCCAGACAGATTTGCACAGCTAGAGAATGCTACAGAATGGGCACAGTTTTTCAGCAATTTAACCGAGGACCAGGTTCACTAGATGTTCGAGTAGTTCCCTACTAATGAATTCATTATCAGATCTAGGGATGTTCCGCATTTGGTGTTGATTGGGTTAAGGGGAATACAACTATGTTACTATCAGGGTCATGAGACAAGCTGGTAGAAAACAAGTCATACCACGAGTCTCCAAAATGAGTCATTACAGAGCATATTTTCAGGATGACGCCATTCCATACAAATGTGAGGCCCAACACATGTGGCATTTGAAGATTATTGTGGAAAAGGATACCATCGAGCCAGATCGATATCACGCCGGTCATGTGTACTTCTACCTATCATGGTTAGAAGATAACATAGCTAGAATGGTCGAGACAGGGATTGGTCAAGGAAACAGAGTCATAGATGAGGTTGCTGAAGTACAAATGAAGTATGAGAGGCTCCGCAAAAGAGTCCTTGAGTCTGAAACCAGGCATTTGGAACAACATAAGTTAGACATGGATTCAATTAACGAGTGGAAGGAAATGGCTACAAGGTCGACAGAAAGGTTGGAATATTTGGATCACGGTCTAATGGAATTGGAAGGGAAGATGAGGAAAAGGGTCGTAGACTGTCAGAATGCAGAGCGCAACGAGGGAGGACACCTAGTGAGGGCATATCTGCTGCTAGACATGCACGACCTAGGGAAATTAATTGACGGAGCCAAGAGGGTCAACTATAGGGAAGGTCTCTCTAGGACTAAGTAGATTAGGTTTATCTGTTTTGAGTCATTTTGAAATTCGAATGTAATAAGGCAGATGCCATTAGTAACTGATTTATTTATCGTCGTTTTTAGGTTCATATTATTTATTACATTAATGAAATGAAGCATTTATCATCATTAAATCTCTCCAAATCTACTTATCGCTAGGCATACCTCGGTCATAACGAGGTTCCCCAAATTAGGACGCGAATTTACATTCCTGCAATATGTGTTCAAATACTGCAAATGCTTTTCAGAATCCTTACTGACTTATTTACCTTTTTGAACTTTTCTTTATTTTGATTATTCACATCCCCTAAGGTTGGTTCGCACATACTAGCATCATCAGTATATCACACTAGATCTAGAGACCCTCCTCCTCCAAGTAATCCGAAAGGCAAGGGAAAAGCTAAGATGGGTGATATGAGTGATATATGGAAAGAAAATGCTGCGCACGTGGAAAATGATGAAACTTCAGATGGTCGGAGTACTCCGTCCCAGAATGATTTGGTCCTATGGTTGGAACAGAAAATACTAGAATCGCCAGGGGAACTTGAGTAGGTCTGCACCTTGGCAAACCTCGCCCTCTCCCTAAACGTCCCAGATCATAACCAGCAAAATGCCCAAAATCTAGCACCTTCTCAAAACACACCAAACCAACGTCCATAAAACCCTCCCGTACCCCATCAATATGCAATACCTCCCAAAAAGTCTAAATCCTCCACCAATACCCACTCCTCCTCCACACCAACACCTTCCTACTCAATACCCACAAACCATTTACCATACTCCTCAGAATACCCCACAACCTATCTCTGATATGTAAAATTCAACTAATGATCACCATTACACTCCAATCCCCTGCACCTACCAAAACAATCCCATATATGTGGAAACCTTACCCTACTCTATCACCCAATATCATACACTCCAGAATCCTCCGAGAAGGACCTGCTCATTAAGAACATGGCAGGGGAGCTCAAGAAGCTCACAAGCCGAGTCTAGGGTGTTTAAGGAGGCAAAGGAATTGCAGGTCTGAATTATGAGGATCTATGCATTCAGCTGGATGTGGAACTGCTTAAAAGTTACAAACCTCCCAAGTTTGAGATGTTTGACAGAACGGGTGACCCAAAGGTACATTTGAGGACATACTATGATAAGCTCGTGAGAGTTGGGAAAGATGAAAGAATCGCATGAAACTATTCATGAGGAGTCTCACTGGAGATGCCCTAGCTTGGTATATCAGTCAGAATCCGAAGAAGTGCGTTAATTGGGTAAGCATGGCATTGGACTTCATGGACCGATTCAGGTTTAATATAGAGAATACACCAGACGTCTTCTACATACAGAACCTCAAGAAGAAACCAATAAAAACATTCAGTAAGTATGCTACTCGATGGAGGTCAGAAACTGCTAAGGTCAACCGACACTAGAGGAAGAGCATATGAACAAATTCTTCGTCAGGGCCCAGGATTAACAATATCAAAAAGTTAGTGGGTATATCAAAGTTAGTCCGACTTCATCAAACTCGGGGGAAAGTATTGAAGAAGGGATCAAGAGTGGGATGGTAACCATTTTTGAGGCATTGCAGGCTACGAACAAAGCATTAAAGTTAGTGGGTATATCAAAGAAGAAAGAAGTAGGGGCAGTGATGGTGGCCCAAGGTTCAAAATCTCCACTCACATATCAAACATCTCCACCCACATACCAACCTTTACCTCCCAGATATTCTCAACCCGCTACCGCCTATCACACTAATAACACCCAGTCAACCTATTACCATTCACCTCCAACCCGTAGAAACTATCAAAAACCTAGATCCAATTTTGATTGCAGGCCGCCCAGACAATACACCCCTATTGCTGAACCCATTGACCAACTATATGAAAGACTAAAGGCTGTTGGATATGTCATACCCATTCCCGTTGTTGACATGGAAAACTCCTCCTAATAGGTCAACCCGAATAAAAAATGTGCATACCATTATGGCATGAAAGGGCAAACTACTGATGAATGTTGCACTCTGAAAGAAAAGATTTAAACCCTGATTGATATCAAAGTCATACAAGCAAAGGAAGCCACACCAAATCTCTGCAATCCCTCCCAGATCATAGGGGTGAAGGAGTAAATGTGATAGAAACCAATGAATAATGGAATCCTGAAGGGTTAATTGGGCTTATTAGGGAAGGTGATGACCCTAAACATGTAGTCACACTCACTCGTATTGTGGTACAGATACAAACACCAGTCGAAGTTGAAGTGGCCACATCAGTCTGGTTTGAAATTGAAGTAACAACACATGTGACTACTACTACTCCATTTGAAGTAGACGTATCCACACCCTTCATTGTGATAGTAGCATCCACACCAACTTTCAAGTCCAACGCCATACCCTGGGATTACGTTGCTAAAACTAGGAGAAAAGGGAAAGCAGAGATGGAAGAATTTGGTGCTGCACGGGGGATGACCAGAACTGGAAGGATCTATACACCCAAAAATTTGGGAGGAACAATCAAGGAAGCTGCTACCAAACAACCCGTCATTGAAACTGGTCCAGATGATCTCTGGAGGAAAGTACAAACAAGAGAATACTCTGTCGTTGATCATCTGAACAAGACTCCCGCCCATATATCCATCCTGTCATTACTGCAAAATTCTGAGGCGCATATGAGGCTCTGATGAAGTTGTTGAATGAAGCTTATATGCCTAACAACATCACCAGTAGAGAGATGGCCAACATGGTGGGGCAAGTACTGGAAAGCCATAAGATCACTTTTCACGAAGATGAACTACCACTTGAAGGATTAAGTTATAACAGGGCACTGCACATCACAATATAGTTTGAGGACAAATTCATCGCCAGAATCTTAATAGATGGGGGTTCAAGCCTGAACATCTGTCCATTGACTATTCTGAAAAGGTTGGGTAAAGATTTCCATGAGATACGAGCAGAGAGTATGAATGTGAAAGCATTTGATGGGTCTCAAAGAGCCACGATTGGGGAAATCAACCTTTGTTTACAAATGGGCCCGACTTGGTTCGATGTTGAGTTTCAAGTATTAGACATATCTCCTACGTACAATCTTTTACTGGGACGACCTTGGATACATGTTGTTGGAGTTGTGGCTTCTACGCTACACCAGGCCGTGAAGTTCAAATAGAACCATCGGGAGGTAATCATTCATGGAGATAGAAGTAATCCCATTTACACCCGTCAAACTGTCCCAGTTGTCGAGAATAGAAGAAAGATATATGGAGAAAATTATCACCGCATCGAGCGCGTCAATGCAATTGAGAAAGATAAATGGTGGAGTAGCAAAATAGAAAGCATTCTGGCATGGTCGGGGTATGAACCCAGCAAAGGGCTTGGGAAGAAACTCCAGGGCATTACCAAACTGATATAGTTGAAATGTCATGGCACAACTTTCGGGCTCTGATATCAGTATACATGGCAAGAATATGATGATTGGTTGCCCCCATGGCGTGATCCCTATTACCCTCTCGAGCAGCCAGTGCCGCATCTAAGTCAGACCTTTCACTAGGCCGACACAATATGGGTATCTATAGAGGAGGAAGCTTTGGCTAGGCTAAAGAACCTGTTTCTAGAAGGTGAGGATATGGATTGCAATGTGATAGTTGAGAAGGAGGAGGAAAAAGGTCTTACCATTCAGACCATGGAGAAGGGAGTTGTTCTCAAGAATTGGATTGCTGCACCATCCTGGCCCGATGAGTTCCTGGGTAGCTTGGCAATTGCATGACCTGTTTTTAAAAGCCATTTTAAGCATTTAAGATGTTTCCAACATTTTTTTTAAAGACGCATTATGTTTCGAAATAATTGCTCGAGTCATCTAGCCTTTGTTGATACCCAATTTTTCCCTATATATATTTTCAATATGCAAAATAACTTCAAAATAGCATATATATGCATATATAATCAAGTCCAAATATTTTATTATTTTTTCATAATTTTTAAGATTTTAAATTAATTTATTTTTCCCCTTTTTATCCATAAAAGCCCAATAATTACTTCCAAAATTATTATTTTGGTAATTCATCTATTGAATTTTTATATTTATGCCAAAATATGGCAAAAATAAGTTTTACATATTTTTACAAATTCATTTAGATTTTTAAAGCTAAATTGCACGTAATTGCAATATTAGCCATTTTAAGGTTTAATTGTGTCCTATATTCATAAAATTGAGTCTTGTATTTTTCAATTGTTAATCATGTGTTATAAATCCTTTTAGTATTTTTAATTTATTTTCAAGAAACTATTTACTATTTTATAATTTAAAAGGGGGAAAATTGACTGTTTAAATAATAGCCCATTTATATTTAAATTTTAGCCTAAATTGAACCCCAATTACCCAGCCCAATTCTGATTTAAACCCGACCCATATCCCAATTAAATCCTACCCAAAACCCAAATCCCCACCTACCCATTTTAATACAGGCCATTGATCATTCAGATCAACGACCAACATTTCACCTGCCATTTTTAAACCTAAACGACCCCCTTGCCCTAAGTCATTTCTCACCACCCGCCTCCCTTGAACCTCTTCCTCTCAAACTCTCTCTGCAACATCACCTAAACCCTAGCTGCCCCCACCCAAATTCCCCTAATCCCTTTCAATCCCTACCTAATCCATGGACTCACATGGCGGTTTGAGGCATGTACTCATCTCCTATGTCTACTGGTTACCTATTTTCGTGGTTCCATGGACAGATCTCAAAGGGATCTAGTTCAGTCTTGGTTCAACTTCCATCTATGGCCTTTTTCCGGCCATCCATGGCCGTTTAAGTAAGATCCTTGACTTTTCCGGCTAAATCAGTAACTTTTCAAATCTTTCTCACTTTCTCTGAGTTCTCTAAAACCCTAGCATTAAGAGCTTTTCGAGTTTTCTTTCAGATCTATCTTAGATCTGTACACGTTATGAACTTCTTGATGTTTTCCAAAAGGTTTTTTCGATTTTCTTTCAAAGTGACTCTTCATTTCCAAATTAGGGTTTCTTAGACTCTTTTCAAAAGATCTTTTCTCCGATTTCCAGTGATGTTTTAATAGGTTTAAACGATTTACTTATATTTTTTTTCTTCCATCTGGTTCCTCGTGTTAAAAACCCTAAGTGTTTTGGTTTTATCCGAGTTATGAAGATGCCTTTGTTTGTCGGTGTGTACACTTGTTTCGATTAAGTTCTTTGTGATGATCCAAAGGGGTCATCACCTATTGCTAATTGAATCCCGTGTCTCATAGGCCTTGAAAACCTTATTTAGGGTTGCCTTGATTTGCATGCACAGTTCGGGTGCATAGCCGGAAAGCTTAAATATGAAATTCTGTGAAAAAAATGCTAAATTTTGGTGTTAAAATTAATAAGTTTGACTTTGTTCAACATTTTGGGAGAACGAACTGGGACCCATGATTTGATGGTCCCGGAGGGTCCGTAGGAAAATATGGGACTTGGGCGTATGCCCGAAATCGGTTACTGAGGTCCAAAGCTCGAGAAATGAATTTTTTGAGTAAAATTGTTTTCTTGAAATAATTAAGGAAATTGAAAATGAAATTTGGTTAGAAGACTATGGTATTGGGCCCGTATGTTGGTTCCGGCGCCCGGTACAAGTCTTATATATGTTTTGAATTACTCCTGTAAAGTTTGGTTAAAAACGGACGTCGTTTGACGCGATCCGGACCCAAATTGGGGAATTGATGTTTAAAAGAGAAATCTGAGAAATTTCATTGATCTTGAGGCTTAATTCGATGTTCATGATGTTATATTGATGATTTGACCACACGAATATGTTCGTAGAGTGTTTTTGAAGTAGTGTGCATACTTGGGTTAGAGCTTCGAGGGCTCGGGTGAGTTTCGAGTAGGTTCCGGGTTGTTGTAGGCTTAAAAGGCCAGATGTTGCAGGTTCAGGAAAATATTGCAGGCCTCTGAACCCTTTAGCGTGGCCCGTGAGGAATCGCGTGCGGCCGCGGTCGCCTTTGCGCGGCCGCGGTCAGCTTTGCGCGATCTGCGCGGGGCAAAAATCAGCAGGTCTTTAGGAGGGGCCAACGCGGCCGCGGTCGGCTTAGCGCAGTCCGCGGTGGGAACTTCGGAGGGGTATAAATTCACGTGAATTTCAGTTATATTTACTCTTTTCAAAACCCCAAAACATAAGAGGCGATTTTCTAAACAACTTTTCTTCTCTAAAACGATTAGTAAGTGATTTCTAACTCATTTTCTTCACTCCTTAACATCTTTTAACATGATTTCAACATAAAATCAAAGATTTTCATGGGGGAAAATGGGTGTTTTGTGTAGAACGTAAATTTGGGGTCCGATTTCAAAACAAATTATACATTTGGATTCGTGGGGGAATGGGTTAACGGGTTTTGGTTCGAACCTCAGGTTTCGACCACATGGGCTCGGGGGTGATTTTGAATTTTTAAGTAAAACCTTGGGAAATCTCATCTTCATGCGTTGGGGTTGATTCATAGCACTTATTGATGTAATTAAGTAACTTGTGACTAGATTCGAGCGGATTGGTGTTGGAATCAAGAGGTAAAGCTATAATTAAGGCTTGAGTGGTGTTCAAAGCTTCGAGGTAAGTTTTTGGTCAAACCTTAGCTTGAGGGATTAGGAGTTGAGTCTTATTTGCTACGTGCTAATTGTCGAGTACGACATATAGGCATGGTGACGAGTATCTATACGTTAGTGTCTAGCATGACCGTGAGTCTTTATATTGCGGATATTCTGATTTTGTTGTATCTTCCATGCCTTAATGATGATTTTCTATATATTGTAACAAGCATGTGAAAGAAATTTTGATCCCTGCACTTCGAGGAGTGTTGGCTCGAGTTATAATACGACTTGTGAAAGTATACGAGATGATTGAACCCCTATGGAGCGTTGGCTCAGGGGGTAAAGTGAGATGAGAAGTGAAAGTGAAAGAAAGAGAAAGAATTATTAAATTGCTCCCTTTCATGTTTATTGTTTTGTTGATTATCTCCCTTGCCGGGAAGCTGAAAATATTGACATTGTTCCCTTGCCGGGATTTAACTGCTTAATTGTGTTCCCTTGCCAGGATTTAGATGCTTAATTGTATTCTATGCGGGATTTCTACCATTATTTGTCTACTCCCTTGCCCTTTGTTTGTGATTGTTGTTTGGGTGAGAAAGAGTGTTAACGCACGAAGGGTGATGCCGTGCATTGTTTGCTATTGTGAGGAAAGAGTGTAAAGCACGAAGGGTGATGTCGTGCCGCATGATGTACCATTTCGTGCCGATTTTATTGATTATATGGTGAGTAAAGAGAGTAAAGCATGAAGGGTGATGCCGTGCATATTTTTATTATATGATTATTTTGGTGAGGACGAGAGTAAAAGCACGAAGGGTGATGCCGTGCATTTGTTGATTTATGATTCCTTGTTGATATCCGAGTTATGCTGTTTCTTTCATTACTTGTTGTTATTTGATTTACTTCGAGGTTATAGATTCCCTTACCCTATTTGCCTTGTGATTGTTGTTTGGGTGAGGAAGAGTGTAAAGCACGAAGGGTGATGCCGTGTATTGTTTTGGTGAGAATGAGAGTAAAAGCATGAAGGGTGATGCCGTGCAAATTCCTGACTTTTGATTCTTGTTGATATTCTGGCTTTGCTGCTTCTTTCTGTTTTTGAGGATTTCTATTTGAAACTGTTATCTCCCCACAGCATGTTTCCCCCTCCCACATTGACTGGTTATTTCTGTATATCTTTTCTGATGTATATATATGTATATGAACTGCATATGTCTATTTGGAGTCTGGTCCTAGCATCGTCACTACTTCATCAAGGTTAGGCTGGACACTTACCAGCACATGGGGTCGGTTGTGCTGATACTACACTCTGTGTTCTTTTGCACAGATCCAGGTCTTGGACAGCAGCAGTAGCGTGGGAGTCAGCCTTCAGTCCAATGAGACACCGAGGTAGCCTTGCAGGCATCCGCAGGACCGACGTCTCCTCTATCTTTTATTCTAGTCTATTTTCTCCTGTATTTTGAGACAAATAGCTTATATTTTCCTTTCAAACAGTTGTATTTAGTACTCTTAGAAGTTCGTAAGTAATGTGACACCAGTTCTTTGGTAAAGGCATATGTTGATTCACACATTATTGTTTCATATTCTTTAATTTAAGTCTTCTGCATAATTATTTAAATTCCGTTGCTTTCATATTGTCACTGATAATTTTCAAAAGAAGAAATTGTTAATGAAGTAAGCAGTTAAGGATTGGCTTGCCTAGCTCACATTAGTAGGTGCCATCATGACTCCCGAGGGTGGGAAATCCGGGTCGTGACAAGTTGGTATCAGAGCTCTAGGTTACATAGGTCTCACAACTCACGAACAAGCATAGTAAAGTCTGAGGGAACGGTACAGAGACGTTTGTATTTATCCCCAGAGGCTGTAGAGTTAGGAAAATCTCACATTTGTTCTTTCTTGTCGTGTGGATTTGTTCCTCAAATGTTAATTGAACTTCTACTCTGTCCTTCACAGATGGCGAGAAGACGCGCTTCCTCATCTACCACTCAGCAGCCCGAGCCCCCTACAGCAGCTCCCACTAAGGGCAGAGGGCGAGGCCGAGGCCGAGGTAGGGGTATAGCTCAGCCCCGAGCAGCAGCACCAGTGGCGGAGCCTCAGGTTGATTTTGAGGAGGAGGTTCCGGCCCCAGTAGTTCCAGTAGTCCCAGCTCAGGTCCCAGAGGGGTTCATTGCCACCCTAGTTCTTCAGGACGCTCTGGTACGATTGGTGTGCCTCATGGAGAGTGTCACCCGAGCGGGCTCGCTTCTAGTAGCACCAGCCACTTCTCAGGCTGGAGGAGGGGCTCAAACCCCTGCTACGCGCACTCCGGAGCAGTTAGCTCCCCATATTCATGTTCTAGCGGTTCAACCAGCTGTGGCAGTTTGTCCGTGTATAGTGGCTCAGACCGACAATGGAGCGACTATGTCTGCCGATGCTTTGTGGAGGCTGGATAGGTTCACCAAGCTCTTCACTTCTACATTCAGCGGTGCATCTATTAAGGATCCCCAGGATTACCTAGTTAGTTGTCATGAGGTTCTTCGGAACATGGGGATCGTTGAGACCAATGAAGTTGATTTTACTACCTTTCGACTGTATGGATCTGCCAAGACTTGGTGGAGGGATTATTGCTTAGCTAGACCAGCCAGTTCGCCATCTTTAACTTGGGAGCAGTTCACAGCGTTGTTTTTGGAGAAGTTTCTCCCCGTGACTCAGAGAGAGGCCTTTCGGAGGCAGTTTGAGCGTCTCCAGTAGGGTTCCATGACGGTCACCCAGTATGAGACCAGGTTCATTGATCTAGCTCGCCATGCTCTTGTCATACTTCCCATCGAGAGAGAGATGGTGAGGAGGTTTATTGATGGTCTTATTCAGCCAATTCATCTTCAAATGGCCAAGGAGGCCGGGAGTGAGATCACATTTCAGGAGGCGGCCAATGTGGCCCGCCGAGTTGATATGGTTCTGTCACAGGGAGGTGGTCATGGGTCGGATAAGAGGCCCCGTCATTTGGGCAGATTCAGTGGTACCTCGTCTGGAGGTAGAGATTCATATGGTAGAGGCCATTCTCCTAGGCCCTTTTAGTCAGCTCTCCAGGTCTTACATGGTACTTCAGGTGGTCGTGGTTCTCAGACGCATTATTCTGATCAGCAGCCTTACAGTACGCCACCAGCTCCCATCAGTGCACCACCGCTTTAGAGTTTTCGAGGTAGTCATTCAGGTCGATAGGGCCAGCAGTTTCAACAGCCGAGGGCTTGTTACACTTGTGGTGATCTGGGTCACATTGCTAGGTTTTGCCCTCGAGCACCGGGTAGCTCTCAGCATCAAGGTTCTCGTGCGATGGTATAGGCACCAGGTGTTCCATAGCCCGCCCAGCCAGTTAGGGGTGGGGGGTAGAGGTGATAGAGGTGGAGGTAGAGGTCCTAGAGGTGGAGCTCAGGCTACCAGAGGTGGAGGCCAGCCAGTGGCAGGCCATCCCAGAGAGGTAGTTTAGGGTGGTGGGGCCTAGCCCCGATGCTACGCCCTTCCAGCTAGGCCCGAGGCTGAGGCTTCAGGTGCAGTTATTATAGGTACTATTCTAGTTTGTGATAGAGATGCTTCAGTGTTATTTGATCCAGGGTCTACGTATTCGTATGCATCCTCTTATTTTGCACCGTACCTGGTCATGCCTAGTGATTCATTGAGTATTCCTATTTATGTGTCTACACCGATGGGTGATTCTATCATGGTCGATCGGGTTCATCGTTCTTGTATTGTGGTGATTGGAGGTCTTGAGACTCGTGTTGATTTGTTGCTTTTAGATATGTTGATTTTGATGTTATATTGGGGATGGACTGGTTATCCCCGTACCACGCTATCTTGGATTGCCATGCCAAGACTGTGACCCTAGCATTACTGGATTTGCCCCGTTTAGAGTGGAGAGGGACTCCTCGTCATTCTACCCGCAGTGTCATTTCGTACGTGAAGGCTCGGCGTATGGTCGAGAAGTTGTGTTTGGCTTATTTGGCTTATGTTCGTGATTCTAGTGCTGAGGTCCCCTCTATTGATTCTGTGCCCATGGTTTGCAAGTTTCCTGAGGTTTTCCCTTCAGACCTGCCGGGTATGCCACCCGACCGGGATATTAATTTTTGCATTGATTTGGCTTCGGGCACTCAGCCCATTTCTATTCCGCCATACCGTATGGCCGCGCCTGAGTTGAAAGAATTGAAGGAGCAGTTACATTACTTCCTTGAGAAGGGTTTCATTAGACCCAGTGTATCGCCTTGGGGTGTGCCGGTGTTGTTTGTTAAGATAAAAGATGGTTCGATGAGGATGTTCATTGATTACTGGTAGTTGAACAAGGTCACAATCAAGAATAAGTATCCACTGCCGAGGATTGATGATTTGTTCGATCAGCTTCAGGGTGCCAAGGTATTTTCAAAGATTGACTTGAGATCTGGCTACCATCAGTTGAGGATTAGGGCATCCGATGTCCCTAAGACAGCATTCCGCACTTGTACGGGCATTATGAGTTCTTGGTCATATCATTCGGGTTGACAAATGCCCCATCAACTTTTATGGATTTGATGAATCGAGTGTTCAGGCCTTATTTGGATTCGTTCGTGATCGTCTTCATTGATGATATTTTGATATATTCTCACAGCCGGGAGAACACGAGCAGCAGCTCAGAGTGGTTCTTCAGACTCTGAAGGATAGTCAGCTATATGCGAAGTTCTTGAAGTGTGAGTTTTGGTTAAGATAAATTGCATTCCTGGGTCACGTCGTATCAACAGAGGGTATTTAGGTAGATCCAAAGAAGATTGAGGTAGTCAAAAACTAGCCTAGACTAGCATCAGCTACAGAGATTCGGAGTTTCTTGGGATTGGTAGGCTACTATCGTCGGTTCGTAGAGGGGTTTTCATCTATTGCAGCCCCGATGACCAGGTTGACTCAGAAGGGTGCCCAATTCAGATGGTCAGACGAGTGTGAGGTGAGCTTTCAGAGGCTTAAGACAGCTCTAACTATGGCACCAGTGTTAGTTCTGCCCACAGGTTAAGGGCCTTACACCGTTTATTGTGGTGCATCTCGCATTGGGCTTGGTGCATTGTTGATGCAGGAGGACAAAGTCATTGCCTATGCTTCGAGGCAGTTGAAGATTCATGAGAAGAATTATCCAATGCATGATTTAAAGTTGGCGTCCATTGTTCACACATTGAAGATTTGGAGGCATTATCTGTATGGCATGGCATGTGAGGTGTTCACTGATGACAAGAGTCTTCAGTATTTGTTCAAACAAAAGGAATTGAATTTGAGGCAGAGGAGGTGGTTGGATTTGTTGAAGGATTATGATATCACTATCTTATATCACCCGGGAAAGGCCAACGTGGTGGCCGATGCTTTGAGTAGAAAGTCAGCCAGTATGGGCAGTCTTGCTTATATTCTAGTCGGTGAGAGGCCGCTTGCTTTGGATGTTCGGGTTTTGGCCAATCGATTTGTGAGGTTGGATATTTCTTAGCATAGTCAGTATTAGCTTGCACGGTCGCCCGTTCTTCGTTATTGGAGCGTATCTGTGATCGGCAGTTTGATGATCCCCATTTGTGTGTCCTTAGAGACGCGGTGTAGCATGGAGGTGCCAAACAGGTTACCTTAGGTGATGATGGAGTTCTGAGATTGCAGGGTTGAGTTTTTGTGCCTAATGTGGATAGGCTTCGAGAGTTGATTTTAGAGGAGGCCCATAGTTCCGATACTCTATCTATCCGGGCGCTGCGAAGATGTATCAGGATTTGCGGCAGCATTATTGGTGGCGTAGAATGAAGAAAGATATTGTGGCATATGTGGCACGATGTTTGAATTGTCAGCAGGTTAAGTACGAGCATCAGAGACCTGGTGGTTTATTTCAGAGGATTGAGCTTCCCGAGTGGAAATGGGAGCGGATCACTATGGATTTCGTTGTTGGGCTTCCGTTGACTCGGAGGAAGTTCGACACAGTTTGGGTCATTGTTGATAGGCTGACCAAGTCAGCGCATTTCATTTCAGTGACAGTCTCCTATTCATCCGAGAGTTTAGCTGAGATCTATATCCGAGAGATTGTTTGCCTTCATGGTGTGCCGGTATCTATCATTTCGAACCGAAGTACGCAGTTCACCTCGTGCTTGGAAAGCAGTTCAGCAAGAGTTAGGCACCCAGGTTGAGTTGAGTACAGCATTTCATCCTCAGACGGATGGATAGTCCGAGCAGACTATTCAGATATTAGAGGATATGCTTCGGTCTTGTGTTATTGACTTCGGAGGTTTGTGGGATCAGTTTTTGCCTTTAGCAGAGTTTGCCTACAATAACAGCTACCAGTCGAGTATCCAGATGGCTCCTTACGAGGCTTTATATGGTAGGCGGTGTCGATCTCCGGTTGGATGGTTTGAGCCGGGAGAGGCTCGGTTGTTGGGTACAGATCTGGTTCAGGAGGCCTTGGACAAGGTTAGAACCATTTAGGATAGGCTTCGTACAACTCAGTCCAGGCAAAAGAGCTATGCAAATTGCAAGGTTCGAGACGTGGTTTTCATGGTTGGTAAGCGGGTATTCTTCGAGTGTCGCCTATAAAAGGCGTGATGAGATTTGGGAAGAAGGGCAAGCTTAGCCTAGGTTTATTGGTCCATTTGAGATTCTTGACCGAGTGGGAGAGGTGACTTATAGACTTGCATTGCCGCCTACCTTATTAGCCGTGCATCCAGTTTTTCATGTGTCTATGCTCCAGAAATATCACGACGATCCATCCCACGTGTTAGATTTCAGTACTGTCCAGTTGGACAAGGACTTGTCCTTTGAGGAGGAGCCGATAGCTATTCCAGACCGGCAGGTTCATTAGTTGAGATCCAAGAATTTCCCCTCTATTCGTGTTCGGTGGAAAGGTCAGCCCCCTGATGTATCGACCTGGGAGTCCGAGTCCGACATGCGGAGCCGTTATCCTCATCTATTTCCCGACTCAGGTACTTCCTTCTTTTGCCCGTTTGAGGACGAACGGTTGTTTTAGAGGTGGAGAATGTGACGACCCAAAGGGGTCATCACCTGTTGCTCATTGAATCCCGTGTCTCCGAGGCCTTGAAAACCTTATTTAGGGTTACCTCGATTTGCATGTGCACTTCGAGCGCATAGCCGGAAAGGTTAAATATGAAATTCTGTGAAAAAATGCTAAATTTTGGTGTTAAAATGAATAAGTTTGACTTTGGTCAACATTTTGGGCGAACGGACCCGGACCCATGATTTGACAGTCCCAGAGGGTCCGTAGGAAAATATTGGACTTGGGCATATGCCCGGAATCGGCTTCCGAGGTCCCATGCCTGAGAAATGAATTTTTTGAGTGAAATTGTTTTCTTGAAATAATTAAGGAAATTGGAAATGAAATTTGGTTAGAAGACTATGGTATCGGGTCCGTATTTTGGTTTCGGTGCCCGGTACAAGTCTTATATATATTTTGAAGCACTCCTGTAAAGTTTGGTTAAAAACGGACGTCGTTTGACGCGATCCTGACCCAAATTGGGGAATTGATATTTAAAAGGGAAATTTGAGAAATTTCATTGATCTTGAGGCTTAATTCGATGTTCATGATGTTATATTGATGATTTGACCCCACAAATATGTTCGTAGAGTGTTTTTGAAGTAGTGTGCATACTTGGGTTAGAGTTTCGAGGGCTCGGGTGAGTTTCGAGTAGGTTCCGGGATGCTGTAGGCTTAAAAGGTCAGATGTTGTATGTTCAGGAAAATATTGCAGGCCTCTGAACCCTTTAGCGCGGCCCGCGAGGAATCGCGTGCGTCCGCGTTCGCCTTTGCGCAGTCCGCGGTAGGTGCTGTGCGGCCACGATCAGCTTTGCGCAGTTCGCGCGGGTTAACGGTCCACAGGCCTTCAGGAGGGGCCAGCGCGGCCGCGGTCGGCTTAGCGCGGTCCGCGGTGGGGGCTTCAGAGGGGTATAAATTCACGTGAATTTCAGTTATATTTACACTTTCCAAAACCCCAAAACATAAGAGGCGATTTTCTAAACAACTTTTCTTCTCCAAAACGATTGGTAAGTGATTTCTAACTCATTTTCTTCACTCCTTAACATCTTTTAACATGATTTCAACTTAAAATCAAAGATTTTCATCGAGGAAAATGGATTTTTTGGGTAGAACCTAGGTTTTTCTAAAAATTGGGAATTTGGACCTCAATTTGGGGTCCGATTTCAAAACAAATTATACATTTGGATTCGTGGGGGAATGGGTAAACTAGTTTTGGTCCGAACCTCGGGTTTCGACCACATGGGCCCTGGGTGATTTTGACTTTTTGAGTAAAACTTTGGTAAAACTCATCTTCATGCACTGGGGTTGATTCATTTAGCACTTATTGATGTAATTAAGTAACTTGTGACTAGATTCGAGTGTATTGGTAGTGGAATAAAGGGGTAAAGCTATAATTAAGGTTTGAGTGGTGTTCAAAGCTTCTAGGTAAGTGTTTGATCTAACCTTAGCTTGAGGGATTAGGAGTTGAGTCTTATTTGCTACGTGCTAATTGTCGAGTACGACGTATAGGCATGGTGACGAGTATCTATACGTTGGTGTCTAGCATGACCGTGAGTCTTTATATTGCGGATATTCTGATTTTGTTGTATCTTCCATGCCTTAATGTTGATTTTCTATATATTGTAACAAGCACGTGAAAGAAATTTTGATCCCTGCACTTCGAGGAGTGTTGGCTCGAGTTATAATACGACTTGTGAAAGTATACGAGATGATTGAACCCCTATAGAGCGTTGACTCAGGTGGTAAAGTGAGATGAGAAGTGAAAGTGAAAGAAAGAGAAAGAATTATTAAATTGCTCCCTTGCCAGGATGTTTGTTGTTTTGTTGATTATCTCTCTTGCTGGGAAGCTGAGAATATTGACATTGTTCCCTTGCCGGGATTTAATTGCTTAATTGTGTTCCGTTGCCGGGATTTAACTACTTAATTGTGTTCCCTTGCCGGGATTTAGCTGCTTAATTGTATTCTCTTGCGGGATTTCTACCATTATTTGTCTACTCCCTTGCCCCTTTGTTTGTGATTATTGTTTGGGTGAGGAAGAGTGTTAAAGCACAAAGGGTGATGCCGTGCATTGTTTGCTATTGTGAGGAAAGAGTATAAATCAGGAAGGGTGATGCCGAGCCGCACGATGTACCATTCCGTGCCGATTTTATTGATTATATGGTGAGGAAAGAGAGTAAAAGTATGAAGGGTGATGCCGTGCATATTTTTATTATATGATTGTTTTGGTGAGGACGAGAGTAAAAGTATGAAGGGTGATGCCGTGCATATTTTTATTATATGATTGTTTTGGTAACGACGAGAGTAAAAACACGAAGCGTGATGTTGTGCATTTGTTGATTTCTGATTCCTTGTTGATATCCGAGTTATGTTGTTTCTTTCATTACTTGTTGTTATTTGATTTACTTCGAGGTTATAGATTCCCTTACCCTATTTTCCTTGTGATTATTATTTGGGTGAGGAAGAGCGTAAAGCATGACGGGTGATACCGTGTATTGTTTTGGTGAGAATGAGAGTAAAAGCACGAAGGGTGATGCCGTGCAAATTGCTGACTTTTGATAATTGTTGATATTATGGCTTTGCTGCTTCTTTCTGTTATTGAGGATTTCTATTTGAAACTGTTATCTCCCCACAACATGTTTCCCCCTCCCACATTGACTGGTCATTTCTTTATCTCTTTTCTGTTGTATATATATATATATATATATATATATGTATATGAACTACATAAGTCTATTTGGAGTCTAGTCCTAGCCTCGTCACTACTTCGCCGAGGTTAGGCTAGACACTTACCAACACATGGGGTCAGTTGTGCTGATACTACACTCTGTGCTCTTTTGCACAGATCCACGTCTTGGACAACAACAGTAGCGTGGGAGTCAGCCTTCAGTCCAGTGAGACACCGAGGTAGCCTTGCAGGCGTCCGCAGGCCTGGCGTCTCCTCTATCTTTTATTCTAGTCTGTTATCTCCTGTATTTTGAGACAAACAACTTATATTTTCCTTTCAAACGGTTGTATTTAGTACACTTAGAAGTTCGTGAGTAATGTGACACCTGTTCTTGGGTAAAGGCATATGTTGATTCACGCATTATTGTTTCATATTCTTTAATTTAAGTCTTCCACATAATTATTTAAATTCCGTTGCTTTCATGTTGTCACTGATAATTGTCAAAAGAAGAAATTGTTAATGAATTAAGCAGTTAAGGATTGGCTTGTCTAGCTCACAATAGTAGGCGCCATCACGACTCTCGAGGGTGGGAAATCTGGGTCGTGACATTCTTTGTGTTTGAATCCCTATTCCTTGTTTGACTTATCTGATTCTGAATTCTTACCTTTTCAACTCAACTATTGTATAAACACTAATTCCATATAAATCATTTCTTCGCTTATTGCTATAGGTTTAAAGACCTTTCTTGTGTTGATCTCCTTTACCAGTTACTATGTTTTCTTTGCTTTTGATTCTATGTGACTACTCGACTCTGTTGACTTCTGTGTTTTAAGTAGATATCTTTACTACTGAATATTAGCTTACTCCTGCTACTACTGTATGTTTATGTTGCTTCTTTTGGCAATATGATTGGCCTTGCATGTCTGACGCTCTTGTTCATCCTTCTCTATTTATATGGCAAAGTGCAGAATCATGTTTCTTTCTTGATTGATCTTGATTTCCTTAATGTTACGACTGATTGCAAAAGGTTCCCTTATAAACCCTAATTTTTTTACTCATTTTTGTTTAAATTGATTGACTCCGTTCCCTTAATTAATGTAATGTTTTACCTTGAATCCTTTCCCAAAATTAAGTACATTTTGTATTTAGACTCAAATATTTACCTTATACATTTACTACCCCCTTATATGGCAAGAATCAATCTGTCTCAAACTGATTTCTTTCCTTAATTAACCCTGTTAGTATCCGTTTGAGCAGTAATCCCTTGATTAAAGGGAAGTACTTGTGTTAATTGATATTGATTGTGATTATTTCCATGTATGTGATGAAACCTTACTTGTTACCTTACTCTTTACTCGTTTTCAAATTTATAAATACCCTACCTTCTTTTTTTTAAAGAGACGAACAATTGAGTTCAGAAACACACTCACACACTCAAAAACTCTCTCTTTCTTTATTACTGCTTGTGCTACTGCTTTGTCAAGCCGGCTGAAAGCCAAGGCTAGACTATGGAATCCTTCTTGCTTTACCTTTCTGTACCATGCTTTTCTCTACTGGTATGTCCTAGTTAATTTTAAAAGTTTCAATAACAACACGTTTCTTAATTGTTCCAATTTCTCTCATTCTTGTCTACTTCTGCCTATGGTTCTGCAGTCAAGATACATTACCAGCATGTTATAATGTATCTTCTTCCCCTTTAGATTAATGCACTCCCCTACATGTGTTCCAATGCATGCTTTGTCAGTCACTTATTGTATACTTGCTATTTTATGAATCCCAAACTCCCATATCCCCTCTATGTGTTTGTGTTCTTTTAGCTGGCTTGTGACTATGCCAGCATCAACTATTGTTGTGCATGTCAAAATCAGACCCCTGCTGGGGTTATGTGTTTACAGACAAATGTCTGTATGTCCCCAAGTCCCTTGACCCCTTTGTGTGACTACTGAGTTTTGAGTTTAATTTACTATAATTGATTTTAAACACTCCTGTTACTGATTGCTTTCAAAATGGACCATCAATCCAGCTTTTCAAACTAATCTCTTTTAACATGTGTTCTGCACCTTCACCATATTTTTAGAATCTAGGTTCTGCCCCTCTTGTGTGAGCCTTACCTTGGGACCCTTGAGCTCCCTCTGAACTTGGACACACATGAGCTGGGCTTTCCACACTGCACTTACTCTGTTTGGCTATGCAAATCTGGGGGTGAGCACTGCCCGGGATCTCTTGAGGTCCTTAGGTAACTCTGACACATCCAGATATGAGAAAGGCTTTGGAATAATATTGGCATTGAAGTTGTTCATATATAACTCAGAGAGGAAGTCAAGATCAAGCTTCCTTTGGTTGTAAATTTTTATTCTTACACTTCTTTTGTGATTCAATCATTTGGTCTGTAATAATTTGTAAACAATTATGGGGTTGGCTAGTGAAAAGGGATGAGAAATATGCATGCTTTAGCTATCAAAAGGTAGAAAGCATGATATTAGGTTTACATTCTTACTTGCGCAATAGAATCCATGCTTAAGACTCATCTCATGCATTAGAGATCATGTTCCTTAGGATTTACAATTACTATTTTCAGCATGTTCACTTCACTAGCATATCACTTAGAGATTCCTGCGCTAAATGTGATAATAACCAGTGTTTCTGCAATCATGTTCCTAATGCCATGCACGCTTAGATATCATGTTTTAGGCTAAACAACACTAACAAACGTATCATTTCTACATATTTTAGGAATCATGTTTAAATATTGGTGCATATAGAAATCCTGTTTAGGATTCTGCATAAATGTCATTCTGCATCCTTGTGCACTAGAAGGCATGCCTATAGGGTCCAAATAGCCTGTTTAAAATTTGTTTACTGCTCTATTGCATCCCTAATCAGTAATAGATATCATTCCCATAAGACATCACTATCACACGCTTAGGGAAGCCTTAGGTAATAATTCAAATGAAATTGAAACTGTCTCTGTTTAAATAGCAACTGCTACAACCAGTAGGCAGGCCTGATTTGGACTTCTTATCTAAGTTATGTAATGAATTTCGTTCTACTTCAATAACTCAAACACCCTGCTTTGGTCTTTTAAATTCAGAACTTAACTGTGTTTAAGTCGTACTATTTATATGCATTATTTGCGGAGGTATACATGAGCCTTCTAATTGTTTACATGTTTCCCTTTTAAATGCAGTCGTACGTGTTTTGTATGTTGCCTTAGCCTTTTTAGTTTTAAACCCAAGAGTTATCCCAAAACCTCCCCCCTTATAGGAATAGTAGTCCTAAATTCCTCCAGGACTTATAAGAATGGGATGGGTAACAACACGTAATAGAGGTTGAGACCAATCCTCGCTTTAATACCTTAACGGGATGAGAAGGGTAGATATGGATATGATGACCGGTGCTTTAATACCATGTATATCCCCTCTTCTGAGGAGTATCATACCGAGTATTGCATTGAGGTGATCCATATTACAAACAAACCTAGGACCCCTTTTATATTCACAAGCATATTTAGATTGTAACTCTTTTCAAAAACCTTTTTTTTAATCGTTTTCCAAAGGTTTGTGTATTTAAACTTAAATCGCCAATTACTTGAACCTTTATTTGTTTACTTGCTAATTTCACAAATTCACAAAAAACTATCTGGCCGGGAACCACACTAGTGGATCCTGAGGGGTGCCTAACACCTTCCCCTTGGGATAATTTCAAGCCCTTACCCTGTCTCTGGTTATCAAACATAGTTGTAGCTAAATCTTATAAGTTCCCTAATGCACTTTAAAATCATTAGGTGGCTAATCTTCAAATACCCAATTCCCAAAAGGAAATGAGTCATTACACCCCATGAATGTCGAAACCCGGAAACTCCTCTCCGATGGAAGGGAGAAAAAAGGGGGCGCAACAGCCTGGCGACTCTGCTGGGGATATTTAAGCTTTTACCACTTCAGATTGTTCTTGTGAATTTATGCCTCCTTATGTGCAATTACTTGTTTAATTCCTTTAAGCATTTAATTTCTTTTTGAAAAGCGAAACTAACACATCTTCTTTGTTTCCTTCCTTTATTGCTACCTCAAATTATGAAATTGTTGTATTTGTCGCTTTCTTAACGTGCAAATATATGTCAACATGCTTTTAATTATTGTATAATTATGCTCAACATCATACTCAACTCGTACCAAACAAATACTATAGCAACACTTTTAATGAGTGGTTGCACTCTTCCTATATCATTACCCCTTAAATTCGTAAAGGCATATTTGCGGTAAAACTAGTCGACCAGCGGTGCAGTTGACAGTTTCGTGCCTTCCCCCTTGAGTTGTCTGCTCAAGGGTACCAGTCTAAAACCTTATAGAAACCTTACTCTGCTTAAAATGTGCATGCATCATGGTCAAACCTAGCCGGGTCAGTTATGTTGTCCACGTAATGATCCTTTAAGATAGTCTTTTCCAAAGTCCCCTTGGTTTCTCTAAAACCCAAATGAACATCATCATGTTCTATGCATTTAGTTGGAGAACTAAGTGCTTCATGCTAATTGTTGATATTAATAGTCGAGTCTGGTGGGGGGGGGGGTAAGGGCCTAACCTTATTTGTCTTGTAGAAACATGAGGCACGCGGTCCCTAGTTTCAGTATGATTAGCATGCCCCCACTCTTGCTAGACTGGTGGAGGAGTCTTCCATCAAATGACCAAATCAATGAGTGGAAAGAGAGGGCCGCTAAAGCTAGCAAAAAGTTGGAATATCCGGAATACAGTCTGCTGGAATTGGAAGGAAAAGTAAGGAAGAGAGTCACCGACTGCCAGAACGCTGAGGGAAACGAAGGAGAACACCTGGAAAAGGCATTTTTACCGGCGAACCTACGTGAACTGGAGGATCTGATCAACGAGAGCATTCAACCTGAGGAAGGTCCTTCTAGGACCAAATAAATAGGAATTTACTTTTTCACTTTATGAATGTAATAAGGCCAATGACCATTAGTGACTTTTTGCTTATTTAGTGTCATTTTGAGATTTGTCTATCTTTATCAATAAAATGAGGCATTTATCATTTGAAGTTCTCCAAATCTATTTGTCACTAGGCCTACCTCGGGCACAAAGAGGTTCCCAAATTAGGACACGTTTTACATTCCCTCACTATGTGTTAAAATATTGCAATACTTTTTATAATCCTCACTGACTTGGTTACCTTTTTGTTTTTATTTTTGTTTTTGTTTTATTATTCCCCTCCCAAAAGGTTAGTTCGTGCATTCTGGCATCATCATCTTATTTCACAAGGCCCTTCCATATAGGCTATGAGCCTAGGGGCCCATCTCAAGAATTGGACCATCAAGTCAACTAAATCCCGAAGTGCCTCGGGGTAGCAAGGCTAAAACAATCATTATTCATTATTTTTACTAAATGATTTTCTTTTCGCATTTTCAATTCCAGCAATAAGATCTTCAATGTTCAAATCAGTTATGCAATTTATCAAAAGCATTTTGACTTTTCTTACGAATCAACACTTATTACTATCGCTTTCTCTCATTACTTTACTTATAAAAATTACTATTACTTATCCTGATGAACCAACGACTGTGACATGCACTGAGACAACGCAACAAACAGACATTGATTCGGAGGAGGATGACATACCTGACGAGATTGTTAGAGAAGTTGAGAATTTTGAAAATAGACCTAAGTCCAACTTAGACGAGACTGAAACTGTTAACCTGGGAGATGCAGAAAACGTCAAGGAAACACGAATCAACGTTCACCTATCGCCATCAAAAAAAGAAAGAATACACAGAATTTCTAAAGGAATATGAGGACATATTCGCCTGGTCGTATGATGACATGACTGGTCTGAGTACGTCTATTGTGGCTCACGAACTGCCAACCGATCCAACGTGTCCACCAGTAAAGCAAAAGCTCAGAAAGTTCAAACCTGATATGAGTTTGAAAATCAAGGAAGAAGTCACCAAGCAGGTCAAAGCTAAGGTTCTCAGGGTAGTAGAATACCCGACATGGTTAGCCAACATCGTGATAGTGCCAAAGAAGGATGGGAAGGTCAGAGTCTGTGTTGACTACTAGGATCTCAGCCGGGCCAGTCCAAAAGACGACTTTCCTTTGCTAAATATACACATCCTGATTGACAATTGCGCCAAACATGAGCTACAGTCATTTGTAGATTGCTTTGCTGGTTATCATCAGATCTGGATGGATGAAGAAGATGCTGAGAAAATGGATTTCATTACGCCGTAGGGAATGTACCGTTACAAGATGATGTCGTTCGGCCTGAAAAATGCGGGGGACACCTACATGAAGGCCATGACTACCATATTCCATGATATGATACACAAGGAAATAGAAGTATATGTAGATGATGTTATTATCAAATCCAAGAAGGCCACTGATCACATAGAATATCTGAGGAAGTTCTTCAATAGACTGCCGAGGTACAACCTGAAACTAAACCCCGCAAAGTGCTCATTTGGGGTTCCTGCCGGGAAATTGCTTGGGTTTATTGTGAGTCGCCGAGGAATAGAACTGGATCCATCAAAAGTCAAAGCCATTAAAGAACTGCCACCGCCAAAGAACAAGAAGGATGTGATTAGTTTCATGGGAAGGCTCAACTACATCAGTCTACAGTTATTTGTGATCCAATCTTTAAGATGTTGAAGAAGGACGCCGCTACCAAATGGACTGATGATTGCCAAAAGGCCTTCGACAGAATCAAAGAGTAACTGTCAACACCACCAATCTTAGTCCCGCCCGAGCCAGGTAGACCCTTATTACTCTACCTTGTAGTATTGGATGGAGCTTTCGATTGCGTTTTGGGGCAGCATGATGAAACGGGGAGGAAAGAGCAGGCCATTTATTATCTCAGTAATAAGTTCACCCTATACGAGGCCCGATATTCTTTATTGGAGAGCACCTGTTATGCTTTGACCTAGGTAGCTCAGAAGTTGAGGCATTACTTCTGTGCCTATACTACATATCTCATATCGAGGATGGATCCTTTGAAGTACATCTTTCAGAAGCCCATGCCCACTGGCAAGCTGGCCAAGTGGCAAATCCTGTAGAGTGAGTTTGACATTTTCTACGTAATTCAGAAAGCGATCAAAGGACAGGCCCTAGTAGACCACCTTGCTGAGAATTCGGTGGATGGAGAATATGAACCCCTGAAAACGTATTTTCCTGATGAAGAGGTATCATTCATAGGAGAATATATCGTAGAATCCTATGATGGTTGGAGAATGTTCTTTGATGGATCGGCAAACTTCAAAGGAGTCCACATAGGAGCAGTCCTAGTATAAGAAACCGGTCAGCATTTTCCGGTGTCTGCCAAGCTTAGGTTCCCATTCACCAAAAATACGGCCGAGTATGAAGCCTGCATCTTAGGACTCAAAATGGCCATTGACATGAACGTTCAAGAGCTAGTAATTGAAGATTTAGACTTACTTATACATCAGGTGCGAGAAGAATGGGCCACCAAGAACTCCAAGATACTCCCATATATGCATCATGTACGGGAATTGAGAAAGTGGTTCACAAATACGGAATTCCAGCATGTTCCCATAGTCTAGAATGAGTTCGCTGATATGTTGGCTACACTGTCATCTATGATACAACATCCAGACAAGAATTTCATTGATCCCATTCCAGTAAAGATCCATGATTAGCCAGCTTACTATGCCTATGTTGAAGAAGAAGCAGACGGAAAGCCTTGGTTTCATGATATCAAGGAATATTTGGCAAAAGGAGAGTGCCCAAAGCTTGCAAATCCTACTAAAAATGCACACCTCGGAGATTGTCCAATTCTTTCATAGCAGAGGAATCCTGTATAGGGGGACTCCTAATTTGGGATTATTAAGGTGTATCGACGCAAAGGAAGCATCCAGGTTACTAGAGGAAATTCATGTTGGGACTTGTGGTCCACATATGAACGGTTTTGTCTTAGCAAAGAAGATACTCCGGGCTGGTTACTTCTGGATGACTATGGAAACAGACTGCATCTAGTATGTCCGGAAATGTCACCACTGTTAGATACATGCAGACATGATAAAGGTACCTCCAAACGATCTTAACACAACAAGCTCATCGTGGCCATTCACCGCCTGGGGAATGGACGTTATTGGACCAATCGAGCCTACCACTTCCAACAGACACAGGTTTATCCTAGTAGCCATCGACTATTTCACCAAATGGGTCGAAGCAGCATCTTATAAAGCAGTGACTAAGAAAGTCGTGGCAGACTTTGTCCGCGACCGCATTGTTTGTCAATTCAGGATTCCATAGTCAATCATTACTTATAATGGCTCCAACCCCAACGATGACTTGATGAAAGCTATGTGCGGAACTTTCAAGATCAGACACAAGAATTCCACAGCCTACAGGCCCCAAATGAATGGAGCTGTAGAAGCCGCCAACAAGAATATCAAGAAGATATTGAGGAAAATGATAGAAAAGCATAAATAATGGCACGAGAAGTTATCATTTGCTCTATTGGGGTATCACACCATAGTACACACAGCAACAGGGGCACCCCCCCTATATGCTGGTTTATAGTACAGAGGCTGTCATTCTCACTGAGGTAGAAATTTCTTGCCTAAGGATCATACAAGAAACTGAGCTCGATGACGCAGAGTGGGTAAAAAGTCATTATGAGTAGCTAGCCCTTATAGACGAAAAGAGAATGAATGCAGTTTGACATGGGCAACTCTATTAGAACAGAATGTCCAGAGCCTTCAACAAAAGAGTCAAGCCAAGACAATTTGCACCGGGGTAACTAGTGTTAAAGAAAATTTTTCCGTATCAAGATGAAGCCAAAGGGAAATATCCCAACTGGCAGCGTCGATATACGGCTCACCGGATTCTGACAGGAGGAGCCCTCATACTTGCAGAAATGGACGGAGAAGTCTGACTAAAGCCGATTAATTCAGATGCAGTCAAGCGTTACTATGTGTAATCTTTATGCTTCCCCCATATGATGTAAATTGAACTACGCCTGACTGGATTCCCGTTTAAGAGGGGATACCAAGGCAGCCTTATAAGTTCGGTCATAATTCAACAAAAATTCCCCCCCCCCCCCCCGCAATTGGAAACTAGGGCAGAATTTTGAGGAGGACCCTCAAAATTCCGAAGTAATTTCAGCCGATCATCGCACAAGCAACAGTCAGAAATATCAACCCATTAAACTGGGGCAGAATTTTGAGGAGGACCCTCCAAATTCCGTAGCAAGAGATGTTTCAATGTCCCGAACCATGTCACAATCGTCGGTTCATCTAAAAGCTATTTTTGATTATACACTTACGTCATATCTTTACAAAATCATGCATGTTTATTGCAGACACCGGATTTTTGACCCTCCCCGAGAATTTTCACATTTTTTAGCATAAATATGTAATTTAGGTCTAATTTACCTATTTTGACTATTTTTGCTTTATTTCATTACAAAAAGAAAAATTACAAAAAATATATGTATATAAATTTTAGTTTATGTATTTATCATAAACTTGAAAAATACAAAATTGCACTTTATTTTTGTACTTTATATAATTTCGAAAATTACCAAAAAATATAGTTCTATTAATATTTTGTAGTCATTTTAATTGTTGAAAAAATTAAAAAATATTACTTTATATTTTATCTTTATATAAAAAAAACGAAAATTATAAAAAAAAATAGTTTTATTAATATTTTGTAGCTATTTTAAATCTTGAAAATTATTAAGAAAATAATAATATAGTTTTGTTTTAAATAATTAGTCTTATTTTAGTAGCTATTTTGCTTACATAGGACTAGTTAAGCAACGTCGTTGTCCTATTCTCGGGTCCGGGCAAAAGAATAATATTCGGGTTCAAACTACCCGGTTTTAGGCCTAATTTTCGAACCTAGCCCATAATAAACCGAGTCCATGACACATGGGGAACCCCACCACGCGTGGGGGACACAAGTCTCGAACCCCACCACGCGTGGGGCTCATTTTTCTGGGCAAAACCATTACAAATGCACGGTCAAAACACATTTGACACGAGGACTTCCATTTTTTTTGAAAAACATGTACTGTGCATCTTCTTCTTCCTAAAGAAGAAGAAGAAACCCTACGGACCAAAACCAGAAACCCCCCGCTCCACCATCGTCAACCTATCAGTCCGTCAGCTTCCTCCAATGTCCGAACCACCGGCGACCATAACCACCAGCACCCTTCGTCGCCACCATCTTCCAACCAGCCCCACGACCACTTCTCCTCCCCCATCGTGACCAAAACCATCGCAACCAGCTTCCGCTCCTCCATCGTCGCTACAAGCTACCAGACCAACTCCCTCCATCGTCGTCCCCACCGTGAAACCCCATAAACGAACCCTACTGCCCAAACTACTAGCCCATCACCTTCTTCCTCCGTGAAACCCAACACTACTGTCGCAACCATTCCTCCATTGAAGCCGACGACCACAGCTGTTACTGCTGCATCGTCACTACTCAAATGACCCTCCACAGCTGCTCCGTCCACCAGTCAAGTGACCCTCCATAACCCCTCGACCCCATTCCCTTGCATCCAAACACCATAACCAAACAGAAACTAGTCGCAAAACCCCCCACGCACAGCCCGAACAAGAACCAACAGTTCCGCCATTATCAGCCTAACGAACAGCTATTGCTGCGTGCCAAGCAGTCGTTACTGCGTTTCCGAGCAGCTGTTGGATTGCTGTGATTCTGCCTTGCCGAGTTTTCTGTTTTCCGTCGAGGTCGACTTTGGTCCGAGCTTTCTGTTTTTCCGGTGAGGTTGCTTTTGCTCGTCGAGTTCCGGTACGTCGAGGTTGTTGTCTGAGGTTTCGTCGCAAGTCCAACGTATCAGACGATAATATCAAGTAGGTCATCTTTGTCCGTGTCCTTCATATTTGCTGTTTAGTAACATGTACATGTGTTTTGTTGAAATACAATCCTAGTTCATGCGAATAGTATGCAAATGAGCGAGACATATTCATGTGATATTTGTAAATTGCTATTTCCTGTTAATTAACTCCGTATGATATTGAAATTTGGTCGTGAATGTATTTCCTTTGTTTCGTCATGTTAAGTAGTTATTCGACATTTTGTTTCTTCATGCTCAGATTATTGTTATCCAAATATTTGTCATAATAGAGGTTTGCACATATTCTGAAAGGTGTTAATTATTTAGTTTGTCTTAATAGTTGTTTATACATGTGGTAGTAATGTTGAAATTATAGTAGCAATTTTAATTCCGCGGAAAAATACCCGCTTCATCAAATAAGTTCAATTTATAACCCATGATCTCGCGAAGTAGCAAAAAACGTAGTTATTTTAGCCTTGTCCTGCTTCTAAAAGGAAAAAAGAAAAATAAATAAATAAAAAAAACGAGACACTTCGCCAAAAAATAAAAAATATACAGATTGTGGAGCCCTCCCAAAAATATATGTATTAAATACTTAGATTCCGGGACGGGCCGTTTAGCAAATTTCACGGCCCTACCCAAAATAATAATGCACTAGTTGCTTTAGGCGCGCCTTTAATAATTTATCCTCCCTAACTCGGGTGCATATTTATGTGACCCAAATCCAAATCTCAGTGGAGTTGAAATGTGTCTCTAAATCGCGGGTACATTGATTGTAACGTGGTTCGAGATGCATGTCCACGACGTTGCAAATTCCTTTAAAAAAATAAGAAGGAGATGAACCTCGCCGAATAAAAATACGAATTGCGGGGCCCTCAGTAAATACTTGTTTTAAATTACTCAGAATTCAGGAGGGCCGTTTAGCGAATTTCACGGCCTTCCCGGAATAATAACGCGATAGTCTCTTTAGGCGCGTGTTTAATAATTTACTTTCTTAAACATGGGTGTGCATTTCATGCGACCCAAATCCAAATCCCAAAACATCAAATAAAATGTGTTCCGGATTATGGGTGCATTTCATGTGATGCAGTCCAAAGACATGTTTTAAATGATGTTCACATTCTTTTAAAATAATAATTATAAAAGCGGTAAAAAGTTAAAATTTGCACATAAGTTCATATTTGTATAAAATCAGATAATCAAGCCGAATATAACAGTTGAGCGACCGTGCTAGAACCACGGAACTCGGGAATGCCTAACACCTTCTCCCGGGTTAACAGAATTCCTTATCCAGATTTCTGGTACGCAGACTGTAATATGGAGTCAATCTTTTCCTCGATTCGGGATTAAAATTGGTGACTTGGGACACCCTAAATCTCCCAAGTGGCGACTCTAAAATAAATAAACCAATCTCGTTTCGATTGTCCTTTAATTGGAAAAAACTCCCTTGCGCCCTCGCGGATATGTAAAAAGGAGGTGTGACAGCTCTGGCGACTCTGTTGGGGACAAATGACCCAGAACCACTGGTTCAGGGTTAAGAATTCGAGCTTAGAATAATTGTTATTATTTGGCTTTATTTATTATCTGATTTTTACATGTTTGAGCCTAATGTGTTAAATGCTGCTTTTACCGCTTTGATATTATTTGAACTGTATATAAACTGTGCCGAAACCCATATCCTTTCTGAGTCTTCTAAATCATGAAGAAGGGTGTACTTCGTACGACTTCTTTTCTGTATAGTGTCAAATCCCAATTTAGAACGAGGTTCGGACAAGTTGCTAAGCCGGTGAAGCTTCTGTATTCCCGGTACGCTGCCCCCCCTCGGCTCGAGCTGTCCGCTCGGGTAAGCCAGGTCTAGAACAAACACCCAGGTTCTGAACCTAGTATAACAAAGCCACATGCCGGATCCCTAGTAGGAACGTTTATTTGCATCATGTGCATTTGACTTAGGGGACTCAACACAGGGGTTGGGTCCGTCTAGGACAAGCAACCTGAAAATAATAGACCATCTTTTGGCATCCTATGTGCTATATGTTGTATTTATTCAAGGGCGAGTCGGTCATTTGGTCATTTCCAGCATGATGTTATTTTAATCAAAGCATGGGGAACATTTGTGGAATCCGAGAAGCCTTGGAATTCCCTATGTCCCCCACGCTTCATTTTTTGGGAAAAGCACATGGGGAACATTTGCGGAATCCAAGAAGTCTTGGAATTCCCTATGTCCCCCATGCCACATTTTTGAAAATATAAAAATATAAAAAATAAAATATATATAAATATACATATATATATAAACATTGAAAATTCAAAAAAAAAAAAAGATTGTGTATGTTTTTCATCACCATCCACAAATAGTGAAAAAGAGGAGAAAATAACAGCGTAGAGAAAAAGTCCGAGTAGAGTCGTAGCTCTGCCGAAATTTTGAGAAAATGATAAAAATGTCTTATTAAGGTTGTTTTATTAGCAAGCCTTTTTTTTTGAAAAAAATGTCAAAAAGTCCAAAAAGTCCAAAAGTTTTATTATGTTATATATATATATATATATATATAAAAAGGAGTCGGGCGTTGAAAGTGGTTTTATTATTGCAAATATATATATATATATAAAATCCAAAAAGTTTTTCTTTATTTCCAAAAACTGCATATATATCTTTATCTGTTGCAAGAACATTTGTCTTGCCAAAAGTTTTTAGAATCCCAATTTTCAAAACAAATAATCCAAAATATTTTCCATTATTGACTTCTTTAGAAAGTCTTTCTAATTGTTTTTTTTAAAAAAAAATAAAAAAAAAATATATATATATAATATAAAAAAAACAAATCCGAAAATATTTTGATTCTTCTTTCAAAAATTAAAAAGAAAATTCAAAATTCAAAAAAATATTTTAGAAGCATTTCTTTTATTAAAGGTAAAATTCCAAAAAATATATTCTTCTTTTTCTTTAGAATAAAAAATAATGCAAATGAAAATTCAAAAAATATATCTTAGAAGTGTTTCTTTTAAAAAGAAAATCATTCAAAAATCAAATAAAATACTTCCTTTATTCTTTTGAAGCAGTTCTTTCACAAATTCCAATTTTAAAAAAAAAAAATGTTAGTTCATTTACTTATTTATGATCTGCCCGAACTACGCGGGTTTGATTCTCACCGGATGTGAGATACGTTGGCAACCCTCACCGGGTCCAACCCCACCTTTTGCTAAAAAAAAAAACCAAAAACAAATAAATAATAATAAAAAACAAAAAAACAAATAATATGTCAAATTTTAATTTTGTTATAAATAAGTCAGGTGATGCTGTTTTGTCATAAATAGCCGAATGTTCCCGAAAGGGACGCCGGAAGGCTGACTTTGCATAAACAGCCACCTTTGGGTCATTTTTTAAGACTTGGTCCAATTGACCCACACAGCCTTAAAAATCTTCGTCCCCGAGACGTCAAAAGGCCGTGTTTGCAATATTGACTTTTCTATATTCAAAAAACGATAAAAAGAGTTATAAATAAGCCAGGTGATTCTGCTTTGTCATAAATAGCCGAATGTTCCCGAAAGGGACGCCGGAAGGCTGACTTTGCATAAATAGCCACCTTTGGGTCATGTTTAGGATTGTTGGTTTAGTTGACCCACACAGCCTTATAAATCTTCGTCCCCGAGGCGCTAAAGGGCCGTGTTGGCAACACCAGGTTTTTATTGCAATTTGAAAAAAAATAAAGAGTCAGCGGTTAGGTGAATACCGTTTGAATTTTTAGTCAAAAATAAGTCGAGCCAGCTTCGGCCGCGTCTTAAACCGTTCTTGCCGAAATAGCCTTAGAGTATCTTTCAGTTGTCGAAAGGTTATTTTCGTAAAAGAATGGACAAGTTTGTAAAGTGTCGAAATAATCCTCCCCGGCCTCAAAATTCATGTGAAATTTGGAAGGGGCCACATTTGCAAAAAATAACCATTTGGTTGCATTTGTCGAACAGAGAAAGGGAGCTGGAATTTTGTTTTTGAGTCTACCAATCTTTTGATTAGAACATGCGGGTTGTTTGATTTTCAAGTTTGCGGGTCATCTTTAAATCCTTGAAACCCAGTTTGTTTCAATATGAAAATTGGAAAAAAAAATGTTCATTATTGTTTATCTTTTATTGGTCCGAACTACGCAAGGTCTGATTCATGCAGGGTCATGATACGTAGGCAATCTCCATAAGATTCGACCACGAAAAAAAATGAAAAAGAGAAAAAAAGAAAACAAAGGTAAAAACAAAGGTAAAATATATATATATATATATATATATATATATATATATATATATATATATATATGATAATAATAAGGACCGACTGATTCCATTCTAACATATTTGGTTTTGGATTGTGAAGAAAGTTGAGGTGGTCGGTTTGTGCCTCAAAGAAAAATGACAACTAACGTCGAAGCTGTTACAAGTGCTCCAGAGACTCAGAGTCGGAGGGTTCCTCGTCATGAGTCACAATTTGCGACACAACAAGAGCAGTACCACTCTCCTGAGTACCACTCGTACTCGTTTGATCTTGCTGCAAAAACTGAGAAGCCTGCCCGAAAGATGGTACAGGAAGAAATGACCCAAAGAGTGAAAAGCTTAGAACAATGGTTGGAAAACATGCAAGGGTTGGCAGGCCAAAAGAGTGTTGCCTTCAAAGATCTATGTATGTTCCCCGATGTCCACTTGCCGCCTGGTTTCAAGACTCCCAAATTTGAAAAGTACGATGGACATGGAGATCCCATAGCCCACCTGAAAAGGTATTGCAATCAACTGAGAGGTGGCGGGAAGAAATGAAGAATTGTTGATGGCTTATTTTGTGGAAAGCCTTACGGGAGTAGCCTCCGAATGGTTTATGGATCAAGACACGTCTCGCTGGTATGTCTGGGATGACATGGCACAGGCCTTTGTCAGACAGTTCCAATACAACATCGACATTCCCCCAGACCGCATTTCCCTTTCAAACCTGAAGAAGAAACCAAGTGAAAGTTTCAGGGAATATGCCATAAAATGGAGAGAGCAAGCAGCTCGAGTTAAGCCACCCATGGATGACCACGAGCTAATTACTGTCTTCCTTCAAGCGCAAGAGCCAGATTACTTTCAAAACATGGTGTCCGCAGTTGGCAAAACCTTCTCGGAAGCAATCAAAATTGGAGAAATGGTAGAGAATGGTCTTAAGACAGGCAAAATTATAAGTCAAGCTGTTCTTAAAGCCGCAACTCAGGCTGTCCGGGTTGAGTCAGATAATCTTAGCGACACAAATGAGGAGATTGAAGAAATCATGATGACATCAGGGTCTAGAAGAGGTCCCAGGAGAACATCTCGAAGGTATGAGCAGTCTCCTCAGGTTTTCTATGGCTCCCCTGAGCAGTATTATCCACCTCAGGACGCTCAATACTCTGTCGCTCCACCTCAGTATGTTGTCCAGCCACCAAAACACCCCAGGAGGCGAGCACGAGCATCACAAAATCTCCAGAAGTCTCCACAAAATTTTCAGGTGCCCTATAACCCACAGCCAAGCCAATGGTATAAAAGGGAACAAAGGTTGAAAGATAATTTTACACCAATAGGAGAGTCCTATGAAAGCTTATTTGAGAAATTAAAGAATCATGACATGATTGCACCTATTCCTCCAAATCGTGTGGACCCACGTGCAAGAAGCTTTGACCCTTCTAAAAGGTGTGAATACCATTCCAATGCCCAGGGGCACAATGTTGAAAGCTGTCGGGATTTGAAAAGAGAAATAGAAAGAATGATCCAAGAAGGGCGGATTGTGATCAATAACAGTGACATGGAGCACTCGAACCCTATCGAGAACTTGTTGACAGAGGGTTGATGAGGTTGAAGCTGGTAATGGTCTTGGCAGTACCGATGCGAAGCTCAGTGGCTAAGATGTCAGTCTTGATAAAGTGGAAGGACGCTCTGCTCCTTGGTTAGCAAGAGAGAAGCTTGTGGTGGCTTATTTTGTTGTCATTTCTGTTTGTTCGGATTATTAGGATTGTAATTCGGATTTTGTTTTGTTTCAATATCTTTCCGCTTATCTTTCCATTTTTGTCATAGTAGTTTGTTTTAAATTTTGTCCAGTTTGTTTTAGGATTTTGTTCTGGATTGTTTTGTTTGTTTTGTTATTTAAACCATTTCACCGGTAGTCTAATACAAAATCCGGTCTTTTATTATTTTCAGTCATCTTTTTGTTTAGTCCTTTTATCATTTTTGTTCAATGCCGATTCTAGGGACATGACATGCGCACCCAGTTTGGGCCTAGTCTTTAAAGTTAATCATAAAACCCCAGAAAGGCGATCAAACCATTTAAAGAAAATAAGGACGGTTTGAGATTATTCAGAGCTCGAGTCATGTGGAACTGGGGCAAGTTAAACACAAGGAAAACCGTTAAAATCAAGATCCGCCTAAATTGGCATGAGGGTCGTTCATAATAATGAGAATGAGAGTGTCGCCCAACAGTGCTTTAGAAGTGACAAAGGGAAAAGCAAATGTTTAACATAATTGTCAAGCCCAGCACCGTCAGAAGAGGCTACAAATTTTAATTGTGTTGTTTGCACTTGGCATGTTTTGAAGACTGGAATGACGAAGGCATTTTGTTCTGCTACCTAAACACTTTATCCTTCGTTAGCCCTTTGAGCCTTATTTATTTTCTTTCATACCCCTCGTTCGGAACCAGTAGCAACGACTAGAAGATACGAACATGGAAAAAAAAATAAAAAAAAAGAGAATAGCAAAATGACAAAAGAAAAATGAAAAAAGAGAAAAGAAAAGAGAAATGATAACAGAAAATGAAAAAAAAACAAAAGAAAGTCAAATGAAAAGAGGAATTGGGAACTACGTTTGACCTGATTCCTCAAAGAGGATACGTAGGCGCTTCACGGCTCGGTCATAGTTTTGAAAGAAAAAATGAAAAAATCAATTAAAATATCCCCAAGCAAGAAACTGGGGCAAAAGTTGCGTTTGTTGTAAATAAATCTAATTCCGAAGGTTGTAACTAATAACCCAAAATTAATGTATTTTTGAGCCTTTTATACCCTTTCTTTCTAGCCTATCCAAAACCCACATTACGGTCCAAGAAAGACCTTCTGATCAGTCTTCAAAAGATGCCAAGTCAGACAAATGTTGTCTTACCGGCGAACATGACATTCTGTTCCACTACAGAAAGGACTCTAATCTCCAAAAGAAAGAGTCATACCGGCAACACTCCAAATCCTCAGCTGGAGAGAGATATAAAACGAGAGAGTCTTATTGGTGAAAACCTTCACAGGCACCATAAGGCGGTGAAAGCTGAGAGAAAACCAAAATGAGAGAGACTTGATAGTGAAAACCCTTCGGGCACTACAAGTCGAATAAGATTGAGAATCAGAGGGGGAATCGCCAATTGAAGATCTTAAAAGATGATTGACGGCAGAGGATAGGCCACATACGCATGTCGTGGCCATTAGAGTCGGTATCTGCGTTTGATAGATTTTTATTTATAGTTTCTTTTGCAAAAGAGTCATCGTTTCCTTTGTCTTTTATTTTGTTTCTTTTATCTTTCTCTTTTCATAGAAAAATTCCCCAATAGAGTCTGTCTGGTCAGAACAAGTATGAAATGACTTCAAATATGCCATCAGCTTTTCAAGATGAGATCTGACTAGTACCTCCAAATGATATAGTCAGCAAAGAACAAGCGCGAGGCCAGTGTCAAAAAAGATATCTCCCGCAAAGGGAATTGACAAAAGGATTGACGAGCGTCAAGAGAGATATCCTTGCCAAAACCAAGGTTATAAACCTCAAGGCCAAGGCCCATGAACAGAGCAAGGAGAGCAGTGAGCAGGATTTGGGAAATCCATACTAGACTGAAAGGTCGGGGAAAATGCCAAGTTTCCGAGCTATGCCACAAAAGAAGAGGGATATCCCCAGTAGAAAGGGATTATCCCCAGCAAATAATATCATCCCCAACAAGTTGAGGAGCACAGAGCGATGAAGGAGGAAGGGAAAGCCATCCCAGTAGGAGTATCACAACCAACCACCATGTTTTAAACTAACAAAATTTTGTTTGATTTGAAACAGGTAAAGGAAATGGCATTGATGCAGAAACGCATGCCACAAGGGATATTATCAAACTGGGGCAGAAAATTTTCCTTCCATTTAGAAAATTTTCTGGAAGTCAGGTACCCCCAGCTGATAACATTTTACCCCCCCCCAACAGGTAAGTAAATAATTCCCCAACAGTGTTATCCCTAGCAGTTGCGAGGAGTCCAACACAAGGTTGGAAAGTCGGTATCCTCAGCGGTTCCTTTCGGGGAAAGGCAAAACGACTCTCAAGGGAGGTAGTCTTCGAAGGAAGAAGCTATGCAAAAACAAAACAAAAAAAAGAATAAAAAAAAAGAATAAAAAAAAAGAAGAATAAAAGATAATAATGAAAAAAAGAGAAAAAAGAAAAAAAGGGAAAAAGTCATCCCCATCTAAATCATCCCCAACAGTTTCGAGGGAAGACAACGCAGGTAAGTAAATAATTCAAAAAAAAGAAGAAGAAGAAGGAAATGGTTCACGCATAGGAGACGCACTTCCTAGTTTGGAATCACTAGAGTTCACCTATAGGAGACGCATTTCCTCCTAAGTTTGGTTTAAGTTTTACCCATAGGAGACGCATTTCCTCCTAGGTTTGTTTTAGTTTCACCCATAGGAGACGCATTTCCTCCTAGGTTTGTTTCAGTTTCACCCATAGGAGACGCATTTCCTCCTAAGTTTATGTTTTACCCATAGGAGATGCATTTCCTCCTAGGTTTGTTTTAGGTTCACCCATAGGAGACGCATTTCCACCTAGGTTTGTTTCAGTTTCACCCATAGGAGACGCATTTCCTCCTAAGTTTAAGTTTTACCCATAGGAGATGCATTTCCTCCTAAGTCTGTTTTAGTTTTACCCATAGGAAACGCATTTCCTCCTAGGTTTGTTTTAGTTTCACCCATAGGAGACGCATTTCCTCCTAGGTTTGTTTTAGTTTCACCAATAGGAGATGCATTTCCTCCTAAATGGCTGTTGAAGATAATAATAATAAATAATAAAAAAAAATGAAAAAAAACAAGACCTAGTCTGATGAACCTTCTCCTAGGATCAAAATCTTAGTCTGACGAATTTTTCTCCTAAGATAGAGACCTAGTCTGATGAACCTTCTCCTAGGATCAAAATCTTAGTCTGACGAATTTTTCTCCTAAGATAGAGACCTAGTCTGACGAACCTTCTCCTAGGATCAAAATCTTAGTCTGACGAATTTTTCTCCTAAGATAGAGACCTAGTCTGATGAACCTTCTCCTAGGATCAAAATCTTAGTCTGATGAATCTTTCTCCTAAGATACCAAAAAAACAAGACCTAGTCTGATGAACCTTCTCCTAGGATCAAAATCTTAGTCTGACGAATTTTTCTCCTAAGATAGAGACCTAGTCTGACGAACCTTCTCCTAGGATCAAAATCTTAGTCTGATGAATCTTTCTCCTAAGATACCAAAAAAACAAGACCTAGTCTGATGAACCTTCTCCTAGGATCAAAATCTTAGTCTGACGAATTTTTCTCCTAAGATAGAGACCTAGTCTGACGAACCTTCTCCTAGGATCAAAATCTTAGTCTGATGAATCTTTCTCCTAAGATACCAAAAAAGAAAAGACCTAGTCTGATGAACCTTCTCCTAGGATCAAAATCTTAGTCTGACGAATTTTTCTCCTAAGATAGAGACCTAGTCTGATGAACCTTCTCCTAGGATCAAAATCTTAGTCTGATGAATCTTTCTCCTAAGATGCTAAAAAAAAGAGAAAAGAAAAGAAAAGAAAAACGTTTGACAAAAAATTATTATTGAAAAAAAAAAGAAAAAAAAAAGAGTCATTTTTTGTTGTCTTAAGATTATCATTGTTTAGTTTTCTTAAAACCAGGCGCCCACCTGTATAACGAGAGGAATACTTTCAGTCTTTAAGTTTCTTGCCAGGCGCCCACCTGTATAACGAGAGGCATACATTCAGTCTTTAGATTTCAAGTGTTGAACCCAGGCGCCCACCTGTATAACGAGAGAAATACATTTCAGTTTTTTTCATTACAAGTGTTGAAGTTGGGAGCCCGCCCATAGAACAGAGGAATACATTTCAGTCCTTACATTTCAAACATTGAAGTTAGGCGCCCACCTGTATAACAAGGGAATACATCCTAGTCTAGTGTTTAGTTCACTCTCAGCACTGCATCAGTAGTATCAGTGGGCTAAGATTTTGCTAACGACTCACAAACCTTCCCAGTGAAAACTGGGTTAGGAAATTTCATTTGTGTTGTTTGTTTTGGTTGTCAGGAGCCTGCCTGTAGAGCGGAGGTTGTTGTATGCCGAAGATTGAAGAAGTTAGGGGTCCGCCTGTAGAACATCGGAACATCGTTCAAAGTCAAGCCGCAACCCATTGGAAGGCAGAAGGCTACGATAGAAGTCCCCAGCACTCAATCCAAGATAGAAGCAACAAGAAGCTCGCCCCAAGAATGCGAGTCAACAGTCTGAGAGGGTCAACAAAAGCTAGTCACAAAAACAAAAAGAAAAAAGAAGAAAAAGAGAAAAATGAATGAATCCGAAGCACGGATGTGGAGAACAGATGTGATCTGCTCAAGAACTAGCGCCTACAACTAGCAAGTATCAAGGTTCAAATCCAAAGTCTGTATGAAGCACCATTCAAGACTCAAGATCAAGTTTCAGAAGACTTAGAGATAGGAATTCTTGTAACTAGTACCTGATAGGTTTAGTTAGTCTTTTTCAGTTATCATTTTTGATGTAATGACAGGACCACGGACCGGAACCTCAACGGAACGGCACCTCGATCGGCTCTTCTCCTCGATACACTCTACCATCTCTCTCATTCCCGAACTACACGTGGCCTGATTCCTGTATAACCAAGGATATGTAGGCAGCTCAGATACCAGGGCTCGGTCACATTCCCTTCCTTGCCTTAGTGTAGTCCGTCCAAGTAATGGTCAGGTCAAAAACATGTCTAGTCGTTCTTTGTCGGAAAACTCTTCGTGTTTCCAGTCAAAGAGGGGCAGCTGTAGACACCGGATTTTTGACCCTCCCCGAGAATTTTCACATTTTTTAGCATAAATATGTAATTTAGGTCTAATATTACCTATTTTGACTATTTTTGCTTTATTTCATTACAAAAAGAAAAATTACAAAAAATATATGTATATAAATTTTAGTTTATGTATTTATCATAAACTTGAAAAATACAAAATTGCACTTTATTTTTGTACTTTATATAATTTCGAAAATTACCAAAAAATATAGTTCTATTAATGTTTTGTAGTCATTTTAATTGTTGAAAAAATTAAAAAATATTACTTTATATTTTATCTTTATATAAAAAAAAAACAAAAATTGCAAAAAAAATAGTTTTATTAATATTTTGTATCTATTTTAAATCTTGAAAATTATTAAGAAAATAATAATATAGTTTTGTTTTAAATAATTAGTCTTATTTTAGTAGCTATTTTGCTTACATAGGACTAGTTAAGCAACGTCGTTGTCCTATTCTCGGGTCCGGGCAAAAGAATAATATTCGGGTTCAAACTACCCGATTTTAGGCCTAATTTTCGGACCTAGCCCATAATAAACCGAGTCCATGACACATGGGGAACCCCACCACGCGTGAGGCTCATTTTTCTGGGCAAAACCATTACAAATGCACGGTCAAAACACATTTGACACGAGGACTTCCATTTTTTTTGAAAAACATGTACTGTACATCTTCTTCTTCCTAAAGAAGAAGAAGAAACCCTACGGACCAAAACCAGAAACCCCCCAGCTCCACCATCGTCAACCTATCAGTCCGTCAGCTTCCTCCAACGTCCGAACCACCGGCGACCATAACCACCAGCTCCCTTCGTCGCCACCATCTTCCAACCAGCCCCACGACCACTTCTCCTCCCCCATCGTGACCAAAACCATTGCAACCAGCTTCCGCTCCTCCATCGTCGCTACAAGCTACCAGACCAACTCCATCCATCGTCGTCCCCACCGTGAAACCCCCATAAATGAACCCTACTGCCCAAACTACTAGCCCATCACCTTCTTCCTCCGTGAAACCCATCACTACTGTCGCAACCATTCCTCCATTGAAGCCGACGACCACAGCTGTTGCTGCTGCGTCGTCACTACTCAAACGACCCTCCGCAGCTGCTCCGTCCACCAGCCAAGCGACCCTCTATAACCCCTCGACCCCATTCTCTCGCATCCAAACACCATAACCAAACAGAAACTAGTCGCAAAACCCCCCACGCACAGCCCGAACAAGAACCAACAGTTCCGCCATTTTCAGCCTAACGAACAGCTATTGCTGCGTGCCAAGCAGTCATTGCTGCGTTTCCGAGCAGCTGTTGGATTGCTGCGATTCTACCTTGCCGAGTTTTCTGTTTTCCGTCGAGGTCGACTTTGGTCCGAGCTTTCTGTTTTTCCGGTGAGGTTGCTTTTGCTCGTCGAGTTCCGGTACGTCGAGGTTGTTGTCCGAGGTTTCGTCGCAAGTCCAACACATCGGACGATAATATCAAGTAGGCCATCTCTGTCCGTGTCCTTCATATTTTCTGTTTAGTAACATGTACATGTGTTTTGTTGAAATACAATCCTAGTTCATGCGAATAGTATGCAAATGAGCGAGACATATTCATGTGATGTTTGTAAATTGCTATTTCCTGTTAATTAACTCCGTATGATATTGAAATTTGGTCGTGAATGTATTTCCTTTGTTTCGTCATGTTAAGTAGTTATTCGACATTTTGTTTCTTCATGCTCAGATTATTGTTATCCAAATATTTGTCATAATAGAGGTTTGCACATATTCTGAAAGGTGTTAATTATTTAGTTTGTCTTAATAGTTGTTTATACATGTGGTAGTAATGTTGAAATTATAGTAGCAATTTTAATTCCGCGGAAAAATACCCGCTTCATCAAATAAGTTCAATTTATAACCCATGATCTCGCGAAGTAGCAAAAAACGTAGTTATTTTAGCCTTGTCCTGCTTCTAAAAGGAAAAAAGAAAAATAAATAAATAAAAAAAAACGAGTCAAGCTTCGCCAAAAAATAAAAAATGTACAGATTGTGGAGCCCTCCCAAAAATATATGTATTAAATACTTAGATTCCGGGACGGGCCGTTTAGCAAATTTCACGGCCCTACCCAAAATAATAATGCACTAGTTGCTTTAGGCGCGCCTTTAATAATTTATCCTCCCTAACTCGGGTGCACATTTATGTGACCCAAATCCAAATCTCAGCGGAGTTGAAATGTGTCTCTAAATCGCGGGTACATTGATTGTAACGTGGTTCGAGATGCATGTCCATGACGTTGCAAATTCCTTTAAAAAAATAAGAAGGAGATGAGCCTCGCCGAATAAAAATACGAATTGCGGGGCCCTCAGTAAATACTTGTTTTAAATTATTCAGAATTCAGGAGGGCCGTTTAGCGAATTTCACGGCCTTCCCGGAATAATAATGCGATAGACTCTTTAGGCGCGTGTTTAATAATTTACTTTCTTAAACATGGGTGTGCATTTCATGCGACCCGAATCCAAATCCCAAAACATCAAATAAAACGTGTTCCGGATTGTGGGTGCATTTCATGTGACGCAGTCCAAAGACGTGTTTTAAGCGATGTTCACATTTCTTTTAAAAACAATAATAATAAAGCGGTTAAAAGATAAAATTTGCACATAAGTTCATATTTGTATAAAATCAGATAATCAAGCCGAATATAACAGTTGAGCGACCGTGCTAGAACCACGGAACTCGGGAATGCCTAACACCTTCTCCCGGGTTAACAGAATTCCTTATCCAGATTTCTGGTACGCAGACTGTAATATGGAGTCAATCTTTTCCTCGATTCGGGATTAAAATTGGTGACTTGGGACACCCTAAATCTCCCAAGTGGCGACTCTGAAATAAATAAACCAATCCCGTTTCGATTGTCCTTTAATTGGAAAAAACTCCCTTGCACCCTCGCGGGTATGTAAAAAGGAGGTGTGACATTTATTATCGAAACTACTTTGTTTAGCAATGCTACCCCAACGATACATACAATATCACCAGATCAAAGCCGAGCAGGTCAAGCAAAGCCAGCGGGGAACGAACTAACCTTCCCCCCTTTATAAAACTCACAATTATTTTTGGATGCAGGCGCTAAGATTGCGAAATAGTTAAACATACTGTACGCCCATGAGTACGACTCTCCGAACCATTGCACCTACCAACATTTGCTATCCGCACACACCAATGACCCGTATGTCACAATGCTCCTAGTAATCACAACGCTACAATCTGCTATCAGCTAAGAAAACTCTACTGTCATTTATTATATTATTCCCTGCATAAGGCTACTATTCTGCCTTTCGAGGTTAAGCTCTACCTCCATCTACATATGTATTCTTGCATAAGGATACCATTCTGTCTTCCAAAACTAAACACTGTCTCCATCTGCATTGCATAAGGCTACCATTCTGCCTTTCGAGGTTAAGCTCTACCTCTATCTGCGTTCTTGCATAAGGCTACCATTCCGCCTTTCGAGAATAAATGTTGTCTCCATATGCATTTGCATTGCATAAGGCTACCATTCTTCCTTCCGAGACTAAATGCTGTCTCCATCTGCATTCTTGCATAAGGCTATCATTCGGCCTTCCGAGGTTAAGCTCTACCTGCATCTGCACTTGTATATTTGCATAAGGCTACCATTCTGCCTTCCGAGAATAAATATTGTCTCCATCTGCATTCTTGCATAAGGATATCATTCTACCTTTCGAGGTTAAGCACTACCTCTCTCTGCATTTGCATCTTTGCATAAGGATATCATTCTGCCTTCCGAGGCTAAGCTTTGCCTCCAGTTTTCTTCGAAATTAAGCACCACCTCAAGCACTATTTATTTTGCTTTTCTTACGGGCTAAACTTTTCCCTTCAATTTGCAAGACTAAGATCTGTCTTGTCCGCATCATGCTACTGAATCTTTCATGGGCTGAAATATTGCCAACTCATCCAAAGGCATCATCGTTCGAAGGCACCATCTTCATAGCCCGAGAGCACCATGTCATGGCATGAGGATCCCTTTCAATCTTTTGCATATCATTATTCAAAGGCATCATTGTTCGAAGGAACCATCCTCATAGCCCGAGAGCATCATTTCATGGCCTGCGAATCTTTATCATACGCTTCATGGCCCAGGACATCATGGTCCAAGGACGTCATCCTAACCATCCAAAGACAACATTCATAGTCCAACGGGAATTTGCATCATGTTTAAATTTATGCACAGTTGACGCTTGCATTGTTTCTAATTGCAGGTAAACCGGCGAGCAACAACCATCCCGGCATGAGTGGTCCCACTCCAGTTCCCTCAGCCTTATCAAACCTAACCATTCCCGCAAGCCGTCCACTCACCCCACCCTGGACATTGCGTCCGTTCTTGAAAAGTCTCCATCGGCATACTCTACCGATAGATCATGAACTACATACGGCCTGATTCCTGTAAAACCAGGGATATGTAGGCAGCTCAGAAGCCAAGGTGTGGCCTACAATCTTCTTCAAACCGTTTTACTCGGTCAAAATTGGCCATCATATCTTTACCCGACAACTCTTTCATCCTTCCCGGATAAAGAGGGGTAGCTGTTGATACCCAATTTTTCCCTATATATTTTCAATATACAAAATAACTTCAAAATAGCATATATAAGCAAGTCCAAATGTTTTATTATTTTTCCATAATTTTAAGATTTTAAATTGATTTATTTCCCCCCTTTTTATCCATAAAAAGCCCAATAATTATTTTCAAAATTATTATTTTGGCAATTTATCTATTAGATTTTCATATTTATGCTAAAATATGGTTAAAATAATTTTTACATATTTTTACAAATTCATTTAGTAATTTTAAAGCTAAATTGCACATAATTGCAATATTAGCCATTTGAAGGTTTAATTGTGTCCTATATTCATAAAATTAAGTCTTGTATTTTTAAATTGTTAATCATATGTTATAAATCATTTTAAGATTTTTAATTTATTTTCAACAAACTATTTACTATTTTTTATAATTTAAAAAGGGAAAAATTGGCTATTTAAATAACAACCCATTTATATTTAAATTTTAGTCTAAATTGAACCCCAATTCCCCAGTCCAATTCTAATTTAAACTCGACCCATATCCCAATTAAATCCTACCCAAACCCTAGATCCCCACCTACCCATTTTAATCCAGGCCATTGAACATTCATATCAACGATCACCAATTCACCTGCCATTTTAAACCTAACCGACCCCCTTACCCTAAGTCATTTCTCACCACCTGCCGCTCTTGAACCCCTTCCTCTCAAACTCTCTCTACAACTTCATGTAAACCCTAGCCGCCGCTACCCAAATTCCCCTAATCCCTTTCAATCCCTACCTAATCCATGGACTCTCATGGCGATTTGAGGCGTGTACTCGTCTCTTATGTCTACTGGTTACCTATTTTCGTGGTTCCATGGACAGATCTCAAAGGGATCTAGTCCAGTATTGGTTCAACTTCCACCTATGGCCTTTTTTCGGCCATCCATGGCTGTTCAAGTCAGATCCTTGACTTTTCCGGCTAAATCGGTAACTTTTCAAAGTCTTTCACACTTTCTCTGCATTCTCTGAAACCCTAGCTTTAAGAGATTTTTGATTTTTCTTTTAGATCTATCTTAGATCTGTACACGTTATGAACTACTTATGTTTTCCAAATGGTTTTTCGATTTTCTTTCAAAGTGACTTTTCGTTTCCAAATTAGGGTTTCTTAGACTCTTTTCAAAAGATCTTTTCTCCGATTTCCATTGATGTTTTACTATGTTTATACGCTTATATTTTTTTTCTTCCATCTAGTTTTTCGTGTTAAAAACCATAAGTATTTTGGTTTTATCCGAGTTCTGAAGATGCCTTTGTTTGTCTGTGTGTACACTTGTTTCAATTAAGTTCTTTGTGTTTGAATCCCTGTTCCTTGTTTGACTTATCTGATTCTGAATTCTTACCTTTTCAACTCGACTATTGTATGAACCCTAATACCATATAAATCTTTTCTTCACTTATTGCTATAGGTTTAAAGACCTTTCTTGTGTTGATCTCCTTTACGAGTTACTATGCTTTCTTCGCTTTTGATTCTGAATTCTTACCTTTTCAACTCGACTCTGCTGACTACTGTACGTCGAGTATATCTCTTTACTACTGAATCCTAGCTTACTCCTGCTACTACTGTATGTTTGTGTTGCTTCTTTTGGCAATATGATTGGCCTTGCATGTCTGACGCTCTTGTTCACCCTTCTCTATTTATATGGAAAAGTGCAGAATCATGCTTCTTTCTTGATTGATCTTGATTTCATCAATGTTACGACTGATTGCAAAAGGTTTCCTTATAAAACCTAATTTTTTTACTCATTTTTGTTTAAATTGATTGATTCCCTTCCCTTAATTACTGTGATGTTTTACCTTGAATCCTTTCCCAAAATTAAGTATATTTTGTATTTAGACTCAAATATTTACCTTATAATTTTACTACCCTCTTATGGAAAGAATCAATCTGTCTCAAACTGATTTCTTTCCTTAATTAACCCTATTAGTATCCATTTGAGCAGTAATCCTTGATTAAAGGGAAGTACTTGTGTTAATTGATTTTGATTATGATTATTTCCATGTCTGTGATGAAACCTTACCTGTTACATTACTCTTTACTCATTTTCACAACTATAAATACCTACCCTCTTTTCTTTAAAGAGACGAACAATTGAGTTCAAAAACACACTCACACACTCAAAAACTTCCTCTTTCTTTACTTCTACTTGTGCTACTACTTTGTCTAGCCGGCTGAAAGCCAAGGCTAGACTATGGAATCCTTCTTGCTTTACCTTTCTACACCTTGCTTTTCTTTACTGGTATGTCCTAGTTAATTTTAAAAGTTTCAAAAACAACATGTTTCTTAATTGTTCCAAGTTCTCTCATTCTTGTCTACTTCTGCCGGTGGTTCTATAGTCAAGATATATTACCAGCATGTTATAATGTATCCCCTTCCCCTTTAGATTAATGCACTCCCATACATGTGTTCCAAGGCATGCTCTATCAGTCACTTACTGTACACTTGTTGTCTTATGAATCCCAAACCCCCATATCCCCTCTATGTGTTTGTGTTCTTTAGCTGGTTTATGACTATGCCAGCATCAACTATTGTTGTGCCTGTCAAAACCAGACCCCTGCTGGGGTTATGTGTTTACAAACAAATGTCTGTGTGTCCCCAAGTCCCTAAACCCCTTTGTGTGAGTACTGAGTTTTGAGTTTCATTTACTATTATTGATTCCAAACACTCCTGTTACTGATTGCTTTCAAAATTGACCATCAGTATAGGTTTTCAACCAAATCCCTTTCAACATGTGCTCTGCACCTTCACCATACTCTTAGAATCTAGGTTTTGCCCCTCTTGTGTGTGCCTTGCCTTGGGACCCTTGAGCTCTCTTTGAACTTGGACACACATGAGCTGGCCTTTCCACACTGCACTTACTCTGTTTGACTATGCAAATCTGGGTGTGAGCACTACCGAGGATCCCTTGAGGTCCTTATGGAACTCTGACATATCCAGATATGAGAAAGGCTTTGGAATAATATTGGCATTGAAGTGGTTCATTACATACCTCAAAGAGGAAGTCAAGATCAGGCTTCCTTTGTTTGTAAATTTTTATTCTTACACTTCTTTTGTGATTCAATCATTTGGTCTGTAATAATTTGTAAACAATTATGGGGCTGGCTTGTAAAAAGGAATGGGAAATATGCATGTTTTAGCTATCAAAAAGGTAGAAAGCATGATATTAGGTTTACATTCTTACTTGCGTAATAGAATCCATGCTTAAGACTCATCTCATGCATTAGAGATCATGTTCCTTAAGATTTATAATTACTGTTTTCAGCATGTTCATTTCACTAGCATATCACTTAGAGATTCCTGCGCTAAATGTGATAATAACCAGTGTTTATGCAATCATGTTCCTACTGCCATGCACACTTAGAGATCATGTTTTAGGCTAAACAACACTAACAAACGTATCATTTCTGCATATTCTGGGAATTAAGTTTAAATATTGGTGCATATAGAAATCCTTCTTAGGATTCTGCATAAATGTCATTCTGCATCCCTGTGCACTAGAAGGCATTCCTATAGGGTCCAAATCGCAGTGGATCCTGAAGGGTGCCTAACACCTTCCCCTTGGGATAATTTCAAGCCCTTACCCTGTCTCTGATTATCAAACATAGTTGTAGTTAAATCTTATAGGTGCCCTAACGCACCTTAAAATCGTTAAGTGACAACTCTTCAAATACCCAATTCCTAAAAGGAAATGAGTTATTATACCCCATGAATGTCGAAACCCGAAAACTCCTCTCCGATGAAAGGGAGAAAAAAGGGGGCGCGATAGCCGTACTTATTTTAATGTTTTTTGAAATTTATTTAATGCACTGTTATTTTAGTATTTATTATTATCTTTTATTTTTTCCTTCTACAACAATACTGTTTCTTACCTTGATGAACCAACGACTGTGACATGTAATGAGATGACGCAACATAAGGATAGTGACTTAGAAGAAGAGGATGAAATACATAAGGAAGTTATTAGAAGTTGAGAATTTTGATAACAAACCTAAGTCCAACCTAGACGAAACTGAGGAAATCAATTTGGGAGATTCTGAAACCATCAAGGAGACTAGCATAAGTATTCACCTATCACCGTCAGAAAATAAAGAATATACTAATTTCCTTAAATGTTATGAGGATATTTTTGCATGGTAATATGGTGACATGACCGGCTTGATCACATCCATAGTGTCCCATATGTTGCCTACCAATCCAATGTGTCCGCAGGTGAAGCAGAAACTTAGAAAGTTCAAATCAGACATGAGCCTAAAAATCAAGGAAGAAGTCACTAAGCAGATCAAAGCCAAAGTCCTCAGGGTAGTTGAGTACCCAAACTTGTTAGCCAACATCGTACCGGTTCCAAAGAAAGATGGGAAAGTCAGAGTGTGTGTTGACTATCGGGATCTAAACAGAGCAAGTCCCAAGGATAATTTCCAACTACCAAATATACACATTCTGATTGACAATTATGCCAAGCATGAACTCCAATCCTTTGTAGATTACTTCGTGGGTTATCATCAAATTTGGATGGACGGAGAAGTTTGGCCAAAACCTATCAATTTAGACGCAGTCAAGAGATACTATGTTTAGATTTCTTTACATTTCTTCATCTGATGTAGCTAAACTACGCTTGACTTGATTCCCGTTCAAGAGGGGATACGTAGGCAGCCTTATGGGTTCGGTCACATATTAATAAAATCCTCATTTTCCCAGTACTAGAAACTGGGGCAAAATTTTGAGGAGGACCCTCAAAATTCTGGAGCAAGTCCAACTGACATCATCATGCATAAGATAGTCAGAAATCGGTAAACTAACTGGGGTAGAATTTTGAGAAGGATTCTCAAAATTCTAGAACAGATCCAATAAACTTCGTTACATGCAGTATGGCTGAAAGATCACTTACTAAACTAGGTCAGAATTTTGCGGAGGACCATCAAAATTCTAAAGCAAAGAAGCTGCAATGTCTCTAAAATTGTCGCAGTCGTTAGTTCATCTAATTTACTTGATATTATATACCACTATATTTTCGAAAATAACTCTATTTCATCAAATAAGTGCATATTTTTCGAAAACTTTATTTCTATGGTAGCTAGGTGTTACCCAGGATAACTCGAACAAGATCTCCAGAGCAAAGCAAAGCAAAACAAGCAGACAAAGGCACGAACCAACCTCCCTTAAAAAACTCACAAATTTTCTTTGAATGTAGGGACAAGGAATAACCACAAGTACATGAGCCTTAAAATCATTACCTTCATAAACAACCAGGCCACCAAGCGCAAATATATCTCCAGCCAAGAAATATTCTACTCCTATTTGCTATTTGTCCATTGCACGAGACAAAGCTCTATCTCAATCCTTGCATAAGGCTAAGCCCTGCCTCCGTACCTGCATAAGGCTAAGCAGTGCCTTCTTCCTGCATGAGGCTAAGCCCTGCCTCCATATTTGCATAAGGCTAAGTATTGTCTTCTCTCTACATGAGACTAAGCCCTGTCTCAAATTTTATATGAGGCTAAGCCCTGCCTCCATATTGGCATAAGGCTAAGAATTTCCTTCTCTCTACATCAGACTAAGCCCTGTCTTAAATCTTGCATGAGGCTATGCGCTGCCTCCCTACCTGCATAAGGCTAAGCATTGCCTTCTTCCTGCATGAGGCTAATCCCTGCCTCCATATTTGCATAAGGCTAAGCATTGCCTTCTCTTAGCCTCACCTGTCTCGCAACCTGCATAAGGCTAAGCATTGCCTTCTCTTTGTATGAAACTAAACTCTGTCATGGTCCTTGCATGAGGCTAAGCCCTGCCTCCCTATTTGCATAAGGCTAAGTGTTGCCTTCTCTTTGCATGAGACTAAGCCTTGTATTAGGTCTTGCGTGATGCTAAGCACTACCTTCTCATGAGACTAAGCATTGTCTCCCTTTGCATAAGTGTTTCTTTATTCTAAACCTAGCATTATCCTCTTCTCTTGAGGCTAAGCTCTGCCCCCAAACTCTGCACAAGACTAAGATTTGCCTTGTTATTACCTTTGATATCATGTCTCTGCACTTCATGGGCTGATGTATAGCTAACTTTTCCAAAGGCGTCATAGTCCGAAGACATCATCCTCATAGATTGAAGACACAATGTCATGGCCTGAGGATCTCTCAATACTGTACATCATTATTCAAAAGCGTCACGGTTCAGCAACACCATTCTCATGGCTCGAGAATATCATTTCATGGCCTGCAAATCCCTTATCTCATGATTCATGGCCCGGGACGTCATAGTCTAGGGACGTCATCCTCACTGTCCAAAGACAACCTTCATGGTCCAAAGGGAATTCGCATCATGTTTAAATTCTCGCAGTAACCCATATATAACGCACCGTGTTTTAAGTTTTGCAGGTAATTCAGGAGTTAACCGTTATTCAAACGGGAGCAACCTTCACTTCGGTTTCCGCTCATACCATTTACACCCTGCCATTATTTCGAACGTAACCGACTCCCATCAATTACTTGCCTTTACTCTATGACTGTTCAGATATCTTCCCGATGATACATTCATTACGATTCAGATTCACCTTCATAACTCTGCATAAACCCATCCGATATTATCCTTCCCAAAAGAACCCTTTCTGAAACATACGATTATTCCTATAACAATTCCATCGGTTTCATTCATCGTTTGGTCCAGAACTACACATGGCATGATTGCTGTAAAACCAGGGATATGTAGGTAGCTCAGAGACCAGGGTTCAGCCTATATTTTTCAAAACACCCCCATTCGGTGAAAATCGGTCATCATTTCTTTACTTGACAACTCTTTCATCCTTCCCAAGTAAAGAGGGGCAGCTGTTGATACTCAATTTTTCCATCATATATTTCAAATATGCATACATATTTTTAAAATAGTGCACATGCATTATTATTAGATTTACAAACATGCACAACTATTTTTACAATTTTTCTATAATTTTAAAGGCTTTAAATCAATTTATTTCTGCATTTGTTATTCTAGAAATTTCCCATAATTATCATTCATATTATTTTTATGATGATTCAATCATCTAAATTCATCATTTATTCCCATATAGTGTTTAAATATTTTAACTACATTTTTATAATTACATTTATATTTTTTAGATTAAAATTACACATTTTGCAATAATAGCCCGTATATACTTATAATTACTTTGTTTTTGCAAAAAATAGCTTTTATATTTTTATAAGGATAAATAATTGTAATTAATCATTTTTATGCACAAATAATAATTTTACTATTTCATTTATCATTTTTTACAAATTATTTTATTAATTAAAAATGAGTATTTAAAATGGCCCCATTTTATTTAAAATCGGACCTAGGCTACCCTAACCAGCCCAACTACTTAAAAACTAGCCCAGTCCGCCATAGCCCAAACCAAACAACCCCTAACCCACAACCCGGTCGCGACCAGCCCCATCCATTTTTTAACCCCAGCCGTTGATCTCTCGAGATCAAAGGCCACCATTCTTTCCCCCCTTTCCTTATTAACCCAACCCTAGAAACCCTATCCCATTCCACTCAACCCACCACACTTAATGTTACATCCACATTTTTATACGTTAAAAGTTTCGTCTTTAGTTACTCGACGTAGACTCGGGGATGAGATTAACTTAAGGTTAACGTATTTATGCTATTTATAACAAGCGATAAGTAAATGTCATTAATGATAAAAGGGTATACGAAATAAAGAAAACGGGGTTCGTTGAAGGTTGCCGATTTGGAATAAAATACGATCCGAGCCATAATACTCTGTATTTATGGACTAGCACCATAAAAGGTACCATATGACCACGATAGTAGGGTACGTAAAGTGTATTAAAAAAATATAGTAATTTAAGGAATTTGAGATAATTCTTAATTATGTGGGTAATTAATTAATTATTGGTTAACGGGACATTACCTGATTAATTAATAAAATATAAGATAAGATCAACACCCCCCCCCCCAAAACGTGGCAGCCATCCACTTTCCAAACAATGACTCTTAGTCATTTTTGGATTAGGTGGCAACAAATAGATAATTAAAGACAACACTTCATATCTTGAAAACATGAGCAATACCACTTCATTTCTTAATAATGCCTTACACAAAAGATCCTAAATGTTAGCTTTGCACTTCAAATGTGAGCTTATTTCAAATGTTATCTTCTTTCTTTACCTTAGATACATAAATGCTTATAAAAAATTCCTACAACCTGCAAACTTTATAATTTAAAACATTAGCTATAAATTTATAAGTTAAGTAACACTACAGGACGTTAGCTATTCTTAGGGTTTCAACAAAAATGTGGATTCTTGCAACTAAAGGAAATCCAACGAGAATTGTTAGCAACGTAAAAATTTTCGGTTCTAAAAAAGTACGATGTAACATTTCCTAAGAACATCATACGTATTTTTCCCTACTCCAGGTATGTTAAGGCAATCCATTCTTTCTTTTTGGCATGATCTATATGACACAAATGAAACGAGCAAATGCACAACGTCCATAAATGACTCCATTAGTATAAATGCTAGAGATGTGTTTATTCTTATTCCCCCATAAATCTTATTATTCTATTGTCTGTTCATGGGTCTCAAAAAAATGCGTATTTGATAAAGTTTATCCAAAAGGCATATTGAGTTTTATGGCATTCCAAAAAAATCTTATAAACATATTTCTTATGCATTTCATGCATTTATACATGTACATTGAACCATGACAAGATGGCATTATGTACGCATATATATGTATATTGTATTTATATGGGATACGGGAAAAAGCTTACAGCGTTATATATGCACCACTACCTGATCAGTTGGTATATATTGATGATGTTGCCCACAGTGGCCGAGACGATATGATGGGAGGCCCTCAGAGGCCTGATGATATTATGTACACCTATACCTATGCATGAAACGACATATGCACGTGCATGACATTATAAATGTTTCAGAATTTACAAAGTTAGTCAGATTTACAGGTGGATTTATTTATTCCATGTTTCATCTATGTCTTTTACGTACTGATTTTCATGCCTTACATACTCAGTACATTTTTCGTACTGACACCCTATTTCACTGGGCCTGCATTTCATGTCCGCAGGTGCAGGTAGGCAAGCTGACGGTCACCCTTCTTAGGATCCTTGATCAGCGAGAGTAGGCGTGATCCACTTGATTCGGAGTTGCTTTTGATTTTGGTACGATATGCTTGTATACATATGGGTATGATGTAGCTCAGTCCCTTCTTTGTACAATTATATTTTTATTAGAGGTTTGTAAACTATATGTCTAGTTGGATAGTATGTGGCCTTGTCGGCTTCCATTTTTGAGTTATATAGTTGTCTATATCAACCTTGTCGGCTCGCCGTATGTATGTTGCACGTATATGTACATATGCCTTTTGGCCAGATTTCCTTCATGTATATTATTATCGTAATTTAGCAGATATTATTCAGGTTAATATCTTAGACGCATGCTTAGGGGTGTTTGACAGGTAGGACTCGGGCACCCGTCGCGGCCCATCAGTTTGGGTCGTGACAAAAGTGGTATCAGAGCAGTTCTGTCCTAGGATTGTCTACAGACTATGTTTAGTAAAGCCATCTTTATGGGTGTGTTGTGCACCACACTTATTGATAGGAGGCTACTGGATATTTAGGATGGTTACTTTTCTTTCTAATCCAGATTGTGCAATAAAACTGAGTCATAAGTATCCACTCCTAATCTTTAACTTATTTATGTTTTAGTGATGCCTGTTACTACTAGACGACAGGTGCAAGCTGCTAGCACAGGTCAGAAGGCTACAGAAGTGTTAGAAAGATATATAAGTTACACTATGGAGTCAGACCCATCGAATATCATGGGTTCTATTGAGGAGGATCCATCTGAGGATCCATATGTCTCATCCGTTCGAGCTATTTCGACCACTCCGACAACATATGGGGTGAGAGGAGTTCCGACCTCACCAAGGCCCTTAGTTTTATTATCACAGCCCGTTGATCAGGGTATGAGGGGAGTAGTACATGGATTGGCACAGTCGAGTTTTCCTTAGGCTCAAAACTATGTCAGGGTATTTGTGGACACCAGCTCTTCTGAGGTACCAGATAGTCCACAGTCTTGTGAATCCGTCAATCAAGGTTTGTGTATGTTATGGGATACGCAGAGGAAGAGGATAGTAGCCAGGACATGAGGAGGAAGGTAACTGATAAAGATATGAAGGTTCCTCTTCGAAGTGTGTCTGGTCGAGGTTCTCATATAGGACAAGGCAAGGACCCTCTACTATAGGCTTCCTTCAGATGTCATCTTTTGGTTAGTGAGTTCCACCTCTTCTTGGAGTACTACCAAGTCAGGATTGTGAATGTGTTAGGTTGTTTTATGAGGACGTATGGATCCCCGTCCCGACTTGTATATATTATGGTTATGTTTTTTAAAGGTTCTGCAGACAATATCCTGCATATAGTTTTGGGTATGACATGTCTACGGCCTTGTCGACCCTTATGTATCCATATAAACCTCTTATTTGGATGAGTTCTGCGAGTTAAGTCCTAATATTGTTACGTATATATATATAGAGGTGCTTGTAATGGCCTGCGATAAGTTTGATAATAAATAAGGATAAGATACATGGTGCTTGATTGGGTAGAATTGATGTTATAATAGGTATGGATTGATTGGCTTCTTGTTATGCTAACGTTGATTGAAGAACAAAGGTGGTTCGACTCTAATTTCCAGGAAAGCCTGTTGTTGGAGTAGAAAGGTAATGCGGCATTGCCGAGAGGTAGATTTATTTCATGTCATAAGGCAAGGAGGATGATCAGAAAAGGTTATGACTATCACTTAGTTCGGGTAAAGACTGTGAAAGTAAAGTCGCCAATCGTTCAATTTATCCCTATGGTTAATGAATTTCCCAAAGTTTTTTTTGACAAGCTTCCAGGTCTTCCGCCAGAGCAAGAAATTAAGTTTTCTATTAACCTACTACCTGATACTCAACCAAAATCTATTCCTCCATATAGAATGGGCCCGATAGAGCTGAAAGAGTTGAAGGAACAACTAAAGGACTTACTTGAAAAAGGCTTTTTTAGACCTAGTACGTCACCGTAGGGAGCGCCTGTGTTATTTGTAAGGAGGAATGATGGTTCCTTATGGGTGTGTATTGATTATAGACAGTTGAATAAGGTGAAGATCAAGAATAAGTACCCGTTCTCGAGAATTGATGATTTATTTGACCAGTTGAAGGTTCCAAGTGTTTTTCAAAGATAGACTTGAGGTCCGGATACCATCAGGTAAGGGTTAAGGAGAAAGATATCCCGAAGATAGCATTCAGGACTAGGTATGAGAACTTTGAATTTCGTGTTATGTCATTCGGTTTGACCAATGCCTAGCAATATTCATGGATTTGATGAACCGTGTGTTCAGGACCTTCTTAGATCTGTTCATAATTGTATTTATCGATGATATATTGGTGTATTATCATTAAGAGATGAAGCATGCAGATCATTTGCGTACTATGCTCAGATTTCTACAAAACGAGAAGTTGTATGCAAAATTCTCTAAATGTGAATTCTGGTTGAACTCTGTAGCTTTCTTTGGACATATCATTTCGGGTGAAAAAATCCAGGTGGATACACAAAAGATTAAGGCAATAAAGACTTGACCTAGACCCCCAACACTGACGAAGGTTCATAGCTTCTCCGTTTGGCAAGTTATTACAGGAAATTTGTAATGAACTTTTTTTCTTTTATCACCTTTCACCAAAGTGGTATGCAGTGTCTGGCTTGATGTTCCAGAATAACATAAGAAAATCTATGGTGCAAGTAAATTAAAGGAAGGTTGCGAATAAGTATAAATAGATATGTGTAGGTCGCAAGCTAAAGTATGGTAGAGCGACAAGGTTTTAGGAAGACACGAGGAAGGATAAGAAAAGATGAGTGAAAAGGTGACGAGAATGGATATGTCCTTGGGGTTAAGATCATATAAAGATGATGGTTTCTCTAAGTTATAGAAGGCTCAGTATAGCCTGAATGAAGTCAAAGGAGTCTAAGACTAGTAACATTTGGAATAGATGAAATGCTTCCTTGGTAGTGGAATACAGGCGTAATTGTGATAACTAAAGGATGAAGTTTGGGCCTTCGAAGAGGGGAATTTTAGGAATTGTAAAAGATTAGAATACCCATGTAAGTTAACTCAGAAGGGAGCTAAGTTTCAATGGACCAATGCTTGCGAACGGAGTTTTTAGGCATTGAAGGACAAATTAACTTTAGCACCGGTTCTAACGCTCCCAGAAGGGACCGATGGTTAGGTTATCTATTGTGACGCTTCAGGCATTGGATTGGGTTGTATGTTGATACAACATGGCAGGGTTGTAGCTTATGCTTCTAGACAACTAAGAAAGCACGAGAAGAATTACCCGACCCATAATTTAGAGTTAGCCGCAGTGATTCATACACTAAAGATGTAGAGGAACTACCTGTATGGCATTCATGTTGATGTCTATACGGATCATAAGAGCCTCCAGTATATCTTCAGGCAGAAGGAATTAAATTTACGTCAAAGAAGATGGTTGGAGCTACTTAAAGACTATGATATTGATATTTTATACCATCCGGGGAAGGCGCATGTGGTAGCCAATGCCCTCAACTGTAGATTGATGGGTAGCCTGTCATATTTACAGCTAGAGAAGATGGGAATAGCCCATGAGATTCATCAGCTAGCTAGTCTTGGATTTCGGTTACTAGACTCAAGTGATATTGGATTTACTATTCAGGATACAACAACATTCTCGTTATTAACTGAAGTGAAGGAACACCAGTACGAGGATCCTGTGTTAGTTCATTATAGGGATACCACCTCTCAGAAAGAAAAGACACCATTTGAGATTACAGAAGATGGAGTCCTCAGATATCGAGGACGATTATGTGTCCCTAATGTTGCAGGGCTGCATTGGCATGTTATGGGAGAAACTCACTATTCTCGTTATTCTATCCATCCAGGAGTGACAAAGATGTATCATGATATCAGGGAAGTATATTGGTGGGATGGAATGAAAAAGGATATAACGGAGTTTGTTGCTAAGTCTCCTAACTGTCAGCAAGTTAAGATTGAGCATCAGAAACCCGGTGGATTATTGCAGGCTATAGATATTCCGACTTGGAAATGGGAAGTAATCAATATGGATTTCATCATAGGCTTACCTCGTACCCAGTGTAAGTTCGATTCGATATGGGTGATTGTTGATAGGTTTATAAAGTCGGTTTATTTTCTGCCCGTTAGGACTACATATTCCGCAGAGGATTATGCAAAGTATTATATTAAGGAGATAGTACGACTAGATGGTGTCCCTGTATTTATTATCTCGGATAGAGGAGCTCAATTTGCAGCTAACTTCTAGAGGTCCTTCCAAAAAGGATTGGGGACTCAGGTAAGTCTTAGTACGACATTCCATCCCCAGACAAACGGACAAGTTGAGCGTGCTATTAAGACACTTAAGGATATGTTACGAGCTTGTGTGATAGACTTCAAGGGTAGCTGGGATGATCATCTGCCGCTTATTGTGTTCGCATATAATAATATCTACCATTCCAGTATTCACATGGCTCCATACGAAGCTCCTTACGGTCGGAAGTGTAGACCGCCTATAGGGTGATTCGATGTTGGGGAAACTACGTTAGTAGGACCAGAATTAGTACAGCAGGCAATCAATAAAATTAAGCTTATATAGGAAAGGCTATTACCATCTCAAATCCATCAGAAGTCTTATGCGGATAATCGACGGCGAGACTTGGAATTTCAGGTTAACGATTTGGTATGGCTAAAGGTATCACCGATGAAAGGCGTTATGGGGTTCGGAAAAATGGGAAAACTTAGCCCTCTGTACATTGGACCATATAGGATCATACGCAAGGTAGGCCAGGTAGCATATGAGCTAGACTTGACTTCGGACTTGGAGTTTGTACATCCAGTCTTTCATGCGTCTATGCTCCATAAATGTATCTGATATCCTTCCAGAATTGTGTCAGTTGACGACATGCAGGTCACAGAGAAGCCATCAAATGAAGAAACTCCCATTGGTATAATAGACAGACAACTTCGGAGATTGAGAACTAAAGACATAGCTTCGGTAAAAGTACTTTAGAGAAACAACAATGTGGAAGAAATGACTTGAAATTCCGAGGAAGACATGAAGTCTAGATATCCCTACTTATTTCCTCCTCCAGAGAAGGGTCTGACTGAGACGTCATAACCTTAAGGCACATGTATGGATTCTTGTGTCAGTTATTGTCATTGGTCATGTGAGGCCATTATCGTTATTGATGATTGTGGTCCTATGTGGCGTTGAAATAGTAAGTATCTACAGGAAGAGTTGGTAGTAGTATTGTTACAAAGGTGACTCTGCCAAAGTTATATAGATCTCAGAGAGTTAAACATTTGAGGATAAATGTTTCTAAGGGGGGGAAGGATGTTACATCTCGCGTTTTTGTATGTTAAAAGTTTCATCTTCAGTTAGTCAACATAGACTCGGGGATGAGATTATCTTGAGGTTAACTTATTTATGCTATTTATAACAAGCGATAAGTAAGTGTCATGAACGATAAAGGGTACACGAATTAAAGAAAATGTGTTTCGTTGAAGGTTGTCGATTTGGAATAAAATACGGTCTGAGCCATAATTCCCGGTATTTATGGACTAGTGCCATACAAGGTACCCCCTGACCACGATAGTAGGGTACGTAAAGTGTATTAAAAAAACATAGTAATTTAAGTAATTTGATATAATTTTTAATTATGTGGGTAATTGGTTAATTATCGAGTAACGAGATATTACCTGATTAATTAATAAAATATAAGATAAGATCAAACATCCCCCGCCCAAAAAGTGGCAGCCATCCACTTTCCAAACAATGTCTTTTAGTCATTTTTGAACTAGGTGGCAACAAATAGATAATTAAAGCCAACACTTCATATTTTGAAAACATCAGCAACACCACTTCGTTGCTTAATAATTCCTTAGACAAAAGATCCTAAATGTTAGCTTTGCACTTCAGATGTGAGCTTATTTCAAATGTGATTTTCTTTCATTACCTTAGATACATAAATGCTTACAAATAATTCCTACAACCTACAAACCTTACAATTTAAAACATTAGCTATAAATTTATAAGTTAAGGAGCACTACAGGACGTTAGCTATTCTTAAGGTTTTCAACAAAAATGTGGATTCTTGCAACTAAAGGAAATCCAACGAGAATTGTTAGCAACGTAAAATTTTTCGGTTCTAAAAACGTACGATGTAACCTTTCCCAAGAACATCATACGAATTTTTCTCAAGAGCAAATACACATTTTCTATAAATTACTCTATTAGTAGAAATGATAGATATGTGTTTATTCTTATTCCCCAAAAGTCTTATATTCTATCGTTTGTGCATGGGTCTGAAAAAAAACGTATTTGATAAAGTTTATTCAAAATTCATATTGAGTTTTTTGGCATTCCGAGAGAATCATATTAATGTATTTCTTATGCATTTCATGCATTTATACATGTACATTGAACCATGACCATATGGTATTATATACCCGTATATATGTATATTGTATTTTTATGGGATATGGGAAAAAGGTTACGGCGTTATATACGCACCACCACCTGATCAGTTGGTATATGTTGATGATGTTTCCCATAGTGGCCGAGACGATATGATGGGATGCCCTCAGAGGCTTGATGATATTATGTACACCTATACCTATGCATGACATGACATTTATATGCACGTGCATGGCATTATAAAAGTTTTAGAATTTACAAAGTTATTCAGATTTATAGATGGATTTCTTTATTCCATGTTTCATCTATGTCTTTTACGTACTGATTTTCATGCCTTACATACTCAGTACATTTTTCCTACTAACGCCCTATTTCACGGGGCCTGCATTTCATGCGCGCATGTGCAAATAGGCAAGCTAGTAGTCCCCTTTCTTAGGATCCCTAATCAGCGAGAGTAGGCGTGCTCCACTTGATCCGGAGCTATTTTTGATTTTGGTACGATATGCTTGTATATATATGGATATGACGTGGCTTAGTCCTGTCTTTGTACAGTTGTATTTCTATTAGAGGTCTGTAGACAGTATGTCTAGTTGGATAGTATCTGGCCTTGCTAGCATCCAGTTTTGAGGTATATAGTTGTCTATAGCAGCCTTGTCGGCTCGCCCTACGTTTGTTGCACGTATATGTACATATGCCTTTTAGGCAGGCTTCCTTCATGTATATTATTCTCGTAATTTAGCAGATGTTATTCAGGTTTATATTTTAGATGCATGCTTAGGGGTGTTTGACATGTAGGACTCTGGGACCCGTCGCGGCCCATCGGTTTGGGTTGTGACACTTGAACTCTCCCAATGCCTCTCTGTCTCTATCAAACCCTAATTCCTCGTCACCTAATTTCCTTCTTCTATTCCAACTGGATATGGAATCCCTTGTTGATATTCTTACCATATTGGTCCTATCTCACTACTGGCTACTTGATTATGGTATAACCTAATAGCTTGTCTAACATGGTAAGCCAATTTCCCTATTTCTGGACCAAATCTAGTTCGAATCTTTCTTCTTTCTTCATCTATGATCATTCTTCATCTTTTCGAGTATGAATCTCCGAGATTTTCTTTAATCTATGTTTACTTGAAAGCTGGGGTTTAGATCCTTTAAGATATGTTAATATTTCATTCTTATTTTTGTTAAAAATGTCATCTGTGTTTCCGCATGTCTATCTATGAATCTTTTTCGCGATTTTCGTTAAAAAAGTTTTCCGCATAATGTTTTTGCCCTAAGATTAGGGCTCAGATCTTTTAAGATCTGTTCTGGTTCTATTATGGTTGAATATGTTCTGTAATATTTTCGTGTTTCTATCTATGTACATCTCTATATGATTTTTCATAGATCTTTCTAACTAATTTTTACTTACCCTAAACTTAGGGTTCTTAGATTTTCTTAAATCGGACCAAAATTAGTTTCTCTTTATTTTTTAGTGCTATTTGTGTCACGACCCTAAACCCGGACCCGGTCGTGATGGCGCCTCTCGTGAAGACAAGGCTAGCCGACACTTCCCATTTTTCCAATTATTAACAATTTAGCATTTAGAAATAGTCTAAACATGAATAGATAATCCAAAGTAGCAGATAATATCATAAATACGCGGAAGAACAACCCAACACAGCCTTAACAGGGGTGTCACTTGTCATGAGCATCTATTAGCCATAATACAATTATGCTAAATCCATAACTAGTACAACTGTCTGAAAGGAAATAGAAGCGATAGAGGAGTAGAGACACGGGGTTGCGGACGTCAACAACTACCTTGTAATCTCCGAAAGCCTGCTTGAAGCTGGAGGAATCAGCACTCGGGAGCGGTACCAGCTATGCCTGAATCTGCACATAGGGGTGCATGGAGTAAAGGAGTACTCCAACTTAGTGAGTAACAAATGTAAATAATGACTGAAAGTAATAAAATACGTAAGGCACACGGCATTCTATGATGAAGCAGTTAAACCATTTAAAAGCAGTAAAACGGGAAAAGTCAAGTAAAATCCTCTTTCAACAAGTAAACAAGTAATTGACAGGTAATTAAGGTAAAGTAAACAAATAGAAGTTCGCCACTCGGGCAAAGTATCAACAAATCCGCCCCTCGGGCAACATCTTAGAATAGTACCAGCCCCTCGGGCAAATACATAGAACAACACCAGCCCCTCGGGCTAAATCTCACATCACAATGGGTACCCGCGCTCACTGGGAGTGTGCAGACTCCTGGAGGGGCCCCTTACGGCCCAAGCACAATAACAAGCCATCTCGTGGCATCAAACTAGGCCCTCGACCTCATATCAATCAAGCCACCTCATGGCGTACATACCTCAGGCCATCGACCTCATATCAATATCAGTGTTTCCTAAACACGTAGGCCCTCAGCCTTACTTAGTCAAAATCATCACAAGCCTCTCGGGTAATAGTAAAATAGAGTTCTCAACCCAAACATCATTTAAAATATCATGTAAGTCTTAAAAACTGAGTGAACATGGCTGAGTAGTAAAACAGTGGAAAATAACATGACTGAGTTCAAGTAATAAGTCAAAACAATGAGGAAATAGTAATAAAAATCCTTGAAGGGTTCAAATAGTTGGCACGAAGCTTAGATATGGCATTTAGCCCAAATCATGATGATAGCAAATAAGTTTCAGTCAAATACGCGGTAAAATCATCAACCAGGACAGGCCAAGTCATAATCCCCAAAAGTGCACGACCCCACGCTCGTCATCAAGTGTGTGTCTCACCTCAATATAGTACTACGATGTGAAATTCGGGGTTTCAAACCCTCAGAACATCATTTACAATCATTACTCACCTCGAACTGGCTAAATCTCTATCTCGCGACGCCTTTGCCCCTCGAATCGGCCTCCACGCGCATCGAATCTATCCAAAATCAGAATGAGGACATCAAAATATACTAAGGGAACAAAGCCCAAACGAAAACAATCAATAAAGGGCACAAATCTCGAAATTATCAAAACCCGACTCCCGGGCCCACATCTCAAAAATTAGAAATTTTCACACCAATAGATTCCTTATCTCCCCATGAATTCATACATATCAAAAGTTCTCAAATACGACCACAAATGGTCCTCCAAATCCCCAATCAAAAGTCCAAATTTCCAAGCCATAGCTCTTCAATTTTTTGCTTAATTTCCATGATTTTCTAGGTGGAATTCACATAATAATCGAGTTTTAAGTCCAAGAATCTTACCTCCCAACGATTCCCCTTGAATCCCTCTTCAATCTTCTTCAAATATCTCCCAAAATGACCAATTATGGAGGAAATAAACCCAATCCTCGCAGACAAGATGAGTTTAAAAGCATTCTGCCCAGGCCTAATTTCCTTCTTCGTGAACGCGGTCAAACCCTCGCGTTCGCGAAGCACAAATTTACTTTGACCAACTTTCCTCTTTCGCGAATGCGACAAGGCCATCGCGAACGCGATGGTTCCTCAGACTTACTCTTCGCGAACGCACCCCCTCTCTCACGAATGCAATGAACAACTCGATCTCAGACCCAGCTAACTAAAAGACTCTACGCGAACGCGACTCCCTTCTCGCGAACGCGATGCACGAGCATCCAGCCCTTCATGAATGCAGAGCCTACCTCGCGAATGCGAAGGCTAAAATTCCACTGACTCTTTGCGAATGCGATGGTCCACTCACGAATGCGAAGAAAAAAAACCTGCAACAGCTGAACATGCAATTTCTGCAACTCCAAACATCACAAAATGGTTCGATTGACCACCCGAAACTCACCCGAGGCCACCGAGACCTCCATCAAAGGCACCAACATATCCTAAAACTTTATTCAAACTTGTTCCAGTCATTAAAATACTTCAAACAACATCAAATCACCCAAAACACATCGGATTCAAGCCAAACTTTCTAAAATATTTCGAATTCCGCTTTTGATCAACAACCCAACCAAACCACGTCCGAATGACCTAAAACTTTGCACACACATCCCAAATGACCCAACAAAACTACTACAACTCTCAGAATTCCATTCCGACCCCTATATCAAAATCTCGTCTACCAACCGGAAGTTGCCAAAATATAAACTTCGCCATTTCAAGCCTAAATCTACTACGAACCTCCAAAATTCATTTCGATCGCGCTCCTAAGTCACAAATCACCTCCCAAAGCTAACCGAACCATCAGAACTCACATCCGAGCCCTCTAACACATAATTCAACATCCAGTTGACTTTTCCAACTTAAACTTCCTTAAAGAGACTAAGTGTCTCAAACCTTACCGAAATCATTCCGGGCTCGATCCGACCAACCCGATACCATAAAACACGGATAACGAAGCATAAAGAAGCAAAGATAGGGAAAACGGAGTGGTAACTCATGAGACAACTGGCCGGGTCATCACATCCTCCCCAACTTAAACAAATGTTCATCCTCGAACGAATCAAGAAACATACTTGAAGCCTCAAACAGGTGCGGATATCTGCCCCACATATCCCGCACGGTCGTAGCCTCCTCCACAGGCCGACCTCTCCACTGCACTTTTATTGAAGCTATATCCTTTGACCCCAAATTTCGAACCTGATGACCCAAAATAGCTACTGGCTCCACATCATATGTCAAATCATCATCCAACTAAACCGTGCTGAAATCCAGAACATGAGACGGGTCCCCAATATACTTCCAGAACATAGAAACATGAAATACCGGATGCACACTCGACAAGTTGGGTGGCAAAGCAAGCTCATAAACCACCTTCCCAATCCTCTGAAGTACCTCAAAAGGCGCAATTAACCACACACTCAATTTCCCTTTCTTTCCAAATCTCATAACACCCTTCATGGGCGAAACCTTCAACAAAACCTTCCCACCAACCATGTAGTACACATCTCGAACCTTCCTGTCCGCATAACTCTTTTGTCTCGACTGCGCTGTACGAAACCTCTCCTGAATCACCTTCACCTTCTCCAAGGCATCCTACACCAAATCAGTCCCCAATAGCCTAGCCTCACTAGGTTCGAACCAACCAACTGGAGATCTACACCATATCCCGTTAAAAGCCTCATATGGAGCCATCTGAATACTCGACTAGTAGCTGTTGTTATAAGCAAACTTTGCAAGCGGTAGAAACTGATCCCATGACCCTCCGAAATCAATGACACAAGCACGCAACATGTCCTCCAATATCTGAATAGTATGCTCGGATTGCCCGTTCGTCTGAGGGTGAAAAGTTGTGCTTAACTCAACCTGAGTACCCAATTCTCACTACACAGACCTCCAAAACTGCGATGTAAACTGAGTTCCCCTATCTGAAATGATAGAAACTAGGACACCATGCAAACGAACAATCTCCCGGATATAGATCTCTGCTAACCGCTCTGAAGAATAGGTAGTACACACAGGAATGAAGTGCGCGGACTTGGTCAGTCGATCCACAATCACCCAAATAGCATCGAACTTTCTCAAAGTCCGTGGAAGTCCAACAACAAAGTCCATAGTGATCCTCTCCCACTTCCACTCGGGAATATCCATCTGCTGAAAAGAGCCACCCGGTCTCTAATGCTCATATTTCACCTGCTGACAATTGTGACAACGAGCCACAAATCCCACAATATCTTTCTTCATTCTTCTCCACCAATAGTGCTGCCTCAAATCCTGATACATCTTTGCGGCACCAGGTTGAATGGAATACCGCGAGCTATGGGCCTCCTCTAGGATCAACTCCCGAAGCCCATCCACATTGGGCACACAAATCCGTCCATGCATCCTCAACACCCCATCATCTCCAATGGTCACATCTCTAGCATCATTATGCTGAACTCTGTCCCTAAGGACAAGCAAAAGTGGATCATCATACTGGCATTCTCTGATGCAATCATATAAGGAAGACCGAGAAACCATACAAGCCAATATCCGACTTAGCTCCAAAATATCCAACCTCACGAACTGATTGGCCAAGGCCTGAACATCAACTGCAATAGGTCTCTCCCCAACTGGAATATATGCCAAACTCCCCATACTTACTGGCTTTCGGCTCATGGCATCGGCCACTACATTGGCCTTTTCGGATGGTACAATATAGTGATATCATAATCCTTAAGCAACTCCAACCATTTCTGCTGCCTCAAATTAAGATCCTTCTGTTTAAACAAGTGCTGGAGGCTACAATGATCAGTAAACACCTCACAAGACATACCATACACTTCAAATCTTCAATGCATGAACTATGGCAGCCAACTCCAAATCATAAACGTGGTAGTTTTTCTCATGGGGCTTCAACTGACGAGAAGTATAAGCAATAACTCGACCCTCCTTCATCAATATACAACCAATACCAACTTTTGAAGCATCATAATACATGGTATATGAACTTGAAGCTGATGGCAAAACAAACACTGGAACTGTGGTCAAGGCTATCTTGAGCTTCTGAAAGCTCTCCTCACACTCCTCTGACCATACAAATGGTGCACCTTTTTGAGTCAACTTGGTCAAGGGCGATGCGATAGATGAGAATCCCTGAACAAAACGGCGATAATAACCCGCTAAACCAAGAAAACTGCGAATCTTGGTGGCTGAGGACGGTCTGGGCCAACTCTGAACCGCCTCTATTTTTTCGGATCAACCTGAATACCCTCGCTGGACACCACGTGCCCCAATAAAGACAATGAATAGAGCCAAAACTCACACTTGGAGAATTTTGCATAAAGCATATCCTCTCTTAATATCTACAACAGAACTCTCAAATGCTCTGGTGTGCTTCTCCTGACTACGCGAGTACACCAGAATATTATCAATGAAGACAATCACGAACGAATCAAGATAAGGCCGGAATACACTGTTCATCAAATGCATGAACGTTGTTGGGGCATTAGTCAGCCCAAACGACATCACCAAGAACTCATAATGACCATATCGGGTCCTGAAAGCTGTCTTAAGAATATCTGAGTCCCTGATCTTCAAATGGTGATAACCTGAGCGGAGATCAATCATGGAGAACACTCTCGCTCCTTGAAGCTGGTCGAATAAATCATCAATGCGAGGCAAAGGATACTTGTTCTTAATTGTTACCTTGTTCAATTGCCTATAATCAATACACATCCTCATAGTGCCATCATTCTTCTTCACAAACCGAACCGGCGCAACCTAAGGTTACACACTAGGCCGAATGAACCCTTTATCAAGGAGTTCCTGAAGCTGTTCTTTTAATTCCTTCAACTGCGTTGGTGCCATACAATATGGCGGAATAGAAATGGGCTGAGTGCCTGGCACTAGGTCAATACCAAAAACAATATCCCTGTCTGGTGGCATGCTCGACAGGTTTGCAGGAAACACATCGGGAAAATCCCTCACAACTGGGACAGAATCAATACTGGGAGTCTCAGCTTCGACATCCCTCACAAAAGCTAGATACGAAATTCAACCCTTCCCAACCATGCGTTGGGCTTTCAAGAATGAAATCACTCTACTGGGAACATAATCAGTCACACCTCGCCACTCAATCCGTGGCACACCCGACATGGCCAATGTGACTGTCTTAGCGTGACAGTCCATAATAGCACAACATAGATATAACCAATCTATGCCCAAAATGACATCAAAATCCACCATACTCAAAAGTAATAGATCCACTCGGGTCTCCAGACCCCGAATTGTCACCACAGATGACCAGTACACACGGTCTACAATAACAGTATCACCCACTAGGGTAGATACATGAACAGTTAAAGCAAGAAACTCATGGGGCATACCCAAATAATGAGAAAAGTATGATGACACATAAGAAAAGGAGGAACCAGGATCAAATAATACAGAGGAATCTCTATGGCAGACTGAAACAATACCTGTAATGACAACATCTGAAGCAATATCATCGGGTTTGCCTGGGAGTGCATAGAAATAGGCCTGACCACCCCCTGATCGACCTCACCCTTTGGGGCGACCCCTGACTGACTAAACTCCACCCCTAGCTGGATGAGTGGGTGGCGGTGAAAAAACTAGCACTAAAGCTGATGACTGACCCCTCTGTTGGGACGAACTAGCAACACGACAAGGACTCTGCCTCCACATGTGGCCCATCTCGCCACACTCATAACAACTACCAGGTGCTGGAGAAGGGGACTGAAGGGAACCCCTCGCACCGGAGTGACTAGCAGATGCACTTAGCATAGAAGAGCCCTGAACTGATGGAGTATTAGTCGAACTCTGAGCTGGAAGGGCACTAAGTGATGACTTGCCCTGATGAGAACTGTACTAACCATGACCCGAAGATGCCTCGTGATAACCTGGGTGAGCTGGCTGAGCAGACCTGAATGGATGGCCTCTGTCGTGCTGAAACCGTCCTCTCAAAGGAGTACCACTGTAACTGCTAGATCCTCGAGGCCTCTTGGCCTCCCTCTCCTCTCGCTCCTGGTGACAAACAGAATCAATCTCACGGGCGATATCCACAACCTCCTCAAAAGTAGCACCAGTCACCCTCTCCCTGGTTATAAGAATATGGATTTGATAAGTAAGACCATCAACAAACCTCCTAATCCTTGCTCTATCTGTCGGGACCAATCAGATGGCATGATGAGCCAATGCAGAAAACCTCAACTCATACTGTGACACAGTCATCTCCCCCTGTTGCAACCACTCAAACTGCCTACGTAGCTCCTCTTTACAGGACTGCGGCATATACTTCTCTAGGAAGAGAACGGAGAGATGCTGCTAGGAAATGGGTGCTGCACCAATAGGCCTACACCTCTCAAAATACTCCCACCAAGGGAAGGCAGCTCCTGAAAACTAATAGGTGGTAAAAGAGACCCCGCTGGTCTCCAGAATATCCGTTGTATGAAGCATCCTCTAATACTTGTCCAAAAAGCCCTGGGCATCCTTGCCCTCTACACCACTGAATGACGGAGGCTGAAGTCTACCAAACCTCTCAAACCTACGCTACTCATCCTCTGGATGGTAGGAACATCATAATCTCGAGTAGATACAACCAGCTGGGCTGGATGTGCCCCCGACATCTAAAGTCCCTGCACGACCTGCTCAGGTTTGCGAGCGACGGGAGTCTGATTGCCTCCCCCAGCCTATGAAGTAGCTGCGGTGGTAGTGGCTGAAACCGCCTGAGCTAGGCTAGTACAAATTGATAAGATCTGAGCCAAGGCCTCCCTGAAGACCCGGAATCACAATGGGCGCATCTGGTGCCTGAGCTGGTGTTGCTAGAGCATCCATAGTTGGGACCTAGTCTTGAACTGGGGCAGCTGCTGGACTTACAGGTGCTACCCTGATGGCTCTTCCCCTACCGCGACCACGGTCGCATCCTCGGCCTCTGGTGGATACAGCTGGTGGTATTGGTGGTCGTCCACCCTGACCTGTAGCATTCGTCCTCACCATCTGTGAGAGAATAGAATAACATAAGTTTAATACTCCGGTCAACAAATTTGCACCACAAGAATTTCAAGTTTTTCCTAAAGGTTCTGCAACCTCTCGAGGATAAATACAGACGTCTCCGTACCGATCCGAGAGACTCTACTAAACCTGCACATGACTCGTGAGACCTATGTAACCTAGGCTCTGATACCAACTTGATACGACCCTAAACCCGGACCCGGTCGTGATGGCGCCTCTCGTGAAAACAAGGCCAGCCGACACATCCCATTTTTCCAATTATTAACAATTTAGCAATTAGAAATAGTCTAAATATGAATATATAATCCAAAATAGCAGATAATATCATAAATACGCGGAAGAACAACCCAACACAGCCCTAACTGGGGTGTCACTAGTCATGAGTATCTATCAGTCATAATACAATTCTTCTAAATCCATAACTACTACAACTGTCTGAAAGGAAATAAAAGGGATAAAGGAGTAGAGACACAGGGCTGCGGACGTCAACAACTACCTCGTAATCTCTGAAAGCCCGCCTGAAGCTAGAGGAATCAGCACTCGGGATCGGAAGCAGCTATGCCTGAATCAGCACACAGGAGTGCAGGGAGTAAAGTGAATACTCCAACTCAGTGAGTAACAAATCTAAATAACAACTGAATGTAGGAAAACACGTAAGGCACAAGGCATTCTATAATGAAGCAGTAAAATAGGGAAAAGTCAAGTAAAATCCTCTTTCAACAAGTAATTGACAAGTAATTAAGGTAAAGTAAACAAATAGAAGTTCGCCCCTCGGGCACAGTATCAACAAATCCTCCCCTCGGGCAACATCTCAGAACAGTACCAGCCCCTTTGGAAAACACATAGAACAACACCAGCCCCTCGGGCTCAATCTCACATCAAAATGGGTACTCGCGCTCACTGGGGGTGTGCAGACTCCTGGAGGGTCCCCTTACGGTCCAAGCGCAATAACAAGCCATTTCGTGGCATCAAACTAGGCCCTCAGCCTCATATCAATCAAGCCACTTCGTGGCGTACATACCTCAGGCCCTCGACCTCATATCAATATCAGTTTTTCCTCACCACGTAGGCCCTCGACCTTACTCAGTCAAAATCATCACAAGCCTATCGGGCAATAGTAAAACAGTGTTCCTCATCCCAAACATAACTTAAAATATCATGTAAGTCTTAAAAATTGAGTAAACATGGCTGAGTAGTAAAACAGTGGTAAATAACATGACTGAGTTCAAGTAATAAGTCTAAACAGTGAGGAAATAGTAATAAAAATCCCCGAAGGGTTCAAATAGTTGGCACGAAGCCCAAATATGGCATTCAGCCAAAATCATGATGATAGCAAATAAGTTTCAGTCAAATACGCGATAAAATCATCAATCGGGACATACTAAGTCACAATACCCAAAATTCCTGACTCCACGCTCGTCATCAAGTATGTGTCTCACCTCAATATAGCACTACGATGTGAAATCTAGGGTTTCAAACCCTCAGAACATCATTTACAATCATTACTCACCTCGAACCGGCTAAATCTCTAGCTCGCGATGCCTTTGCCACTCGAATCGGCGTCCACGTGCGTTGAATCTATCCAAAATCAGAATGAGGACGTCAAAATATGCTAAGGGAACAAAGCCCAAGCGAAAACAATTAATAAAGTGCACAAATCCCGAAATTACCAAAACCCGACCCCCGAGCCCACGTTTCAAAATTCAAAAATTTTCACACCAATAGATTCCTTATATCCCCACGAGTTCATGCATACAAATAATGCGACCCCAAATGGTCCTCCAAATCCCCAATCATAAGTCCCAATTTCCAAGCCCCAGCTCTTCATTTTTTTGCTTAATTTCCATGATTTTCTAGGTGATTCACATAATAATCGAGTTTTAAGTCCAAGAATCTTACCTCCCAATGATTACCCTTGAATACCTCTTCAATCTCCTTCAAACATCTACCAAAATGACCAACTATGGAGGAAATAAACCCAATCCTCGCGGATAAGACGAGTTAAAAAACATTTTGCCAAGGACTTATTTCCTTCTTCGCGAACACGGTCAAGCCCTCGCGTTCGTGTAGCACAAATTTACTTTGACCAACTTTCCTCTTTCACGAGCGCGACAAGGCCATCGCGAATGCGATGGTTCCTCAGAGTTACTCTTCACGAATGTAACCCCTCTCTCGCAAACGCGATGATCAACTCAACCTCAAACCCAGCTGACCAAAAGACTCTACGCGAACGCCTTCTCGCGAACGCGATGCACAAGCATCCAGCCATTTGCGAACGTGGAGCCTCCCTCGCGAATGCGAAGGCTAAAATTCTAGTGACTTCCACTGACTCTTCGCGAACGCGAAGAGAAAAAACCTGCAACAGGTGAACCTGCAATTTCTACAACTCCAAACTTCACAAAATGGTCTGATTGGCCACCCGAAACTCACCCGAGGCCCCTAAGACCTCCACCAAAGGCACAAACATATCCTAAAACCTTATTCAAACTTTTTCCAATCATCAAAATACCTCAAACAACACAAAATCACCCAAAACACATCGGATTCAAGCCAAACGTTCTAAAATCTTCCGAATTCCGCTTTTGATCAACAACCCAACAAAACCACTTCCGAATGACCTAAAAATTTGCACACACATCCCAAATGACCCAACGAAGCTACTACAACTCTCAGAATTCCATTCCGACCCCTATATCAAAATCTTGCCTACCAACCGGAAATCGCCAAAATATCAACTTCGCCAATTCAAGCCTAAATCTACTACGAACCTCCAAACTTCATTCCTATCACGTTCCTTATTCACAAATCACCTTCCAAAGCTAACCGAACCATCAGAACTCACATCCGATCCCTTTATCATATAAGTTAACATCTGGTTGACTTTTTCAACTTAAACTTCCTTAAAAGAGACTAATTGTCTCAAACCTTACCAAAATCATTCCAAGATCGATCCGACCAACCCGATACCATAAAACATGAACAAAGAAGCATAAAGAAGTAGAGACAGGGAAAATGGAGTGGTAACTCATGAGACGACTGGCCGGATCGTCACAATTTGTGTCTATATTAATCTTATATTATTGCTTTTGTGTATATCCTAGTACTATGGTTTTCCTTAAAACGAGGGTTCGGAAATTTTTATTGATTTTTCGATTCACTTTCTTTTCTCATATGAGATTGATATTTTCCTTATTTTGTTCAATCTATCATGTTTCCTTTATTTCTTTACCTTATTTTTCCTGAAACTGTTTGTTAATTGATATCTTCCTTATTTTAAGTATTACTCGCCTAATTACACGCTATTATGCCATGTTAATTGACTAATCTCTGTACTATCTGTCCTTAAACAAGACTTCAATTGATTTTGTGATTATTTTCTTTCTTTGTTTATGTGCGTTTGATTTCTTCTCTTATTTGTTCACTTAATTTAACATTATTTAAACCCCTCTCCCCCTTCCCCTTAAGAAAAAGACTCGAACTCTCATACTCTCACTAAAAACATGGTTCTTTCACTCTGATTCTGTGCTCATTGTTTGGTTTTGGCCGGCTGAAAGCCAAGGCCAAAAATCTTCAAGTCTTTGCTTCTGTTTGGTAATATTTGCTATACTATTAGATTCATTTCTTCCCTGTTTCATCTTAACCGGTGAGTCATTGAATCCTCTACCATTTCATTTTGTTCAATGTGTTACTGCTATTAAACCATGTTATCCTAGATGCCATTACTCTTAGTTAAGACCTGTTGAACTTAGTTTGAATTGATTAATGAAATCTGCCTAATTCTATGTTATTGAGGACCGTCTTTTAGATTTATGTTTGTTATAAGAATGCTTTCATACCTTACCTTAAAGACTGGTTAGCCATGCATATATGTGTACCTTAACATATTTATAAGTTTGTTTGTTAAACCTGTTATAATATAGCTTGTCTGGTTCTGTTCTCTCTATGTTATGATACCTCTCTTGAAATATGTTAATCAGTTCCTGACTTGCTCTTAATCAATGTATTCCCTTTCTATGACTTAGTCTGATCTAGAATCTCTATTATCATTATTAATTTGCTTTTGAACTAGCATGCGACTGATTATTAAAACTAGATTAAGTATGCTTAGGTTCAAATGTGTTTGATATTTTGTACATGTTCTATATGTGATTATGTCCTTAAATGAATTCCCTAATCCATTCTACTCCCTCCTATTCCTTTACTATTCGATCAGACAATGTTATCCTAGATACTATTACTCTTAGTTAAGACCTGTTGAACTTAGTTTGAATTTATTAATGAAATCTTCCTAACTTTGTGTTATTGAGGACCATCTTTTAGATTTAAGTTTGTTATAAGAATGCTTTCATACCTTACCTTAAAGACTAGCTAGCCATGCATAGATGTGTACCTTAATAGATTTATAAGTTTGTTTGTTGAGCGTGTTATAATATGGCATGTCTGGTTCTGTTCTCTCTATATTATGATACCTCTCTTGAACTATCTTAATCCGTTCTTGACTTACTGTTAATCAATGTGTTCCATTTCTATGACTTAGTCTGATCTAGAATCTCAATTATCATTATTAATCTGCTTATAAACTAACATGTGACTGATTGTTAAAACAAAATTAAGTATGCTTAGGTTTAAATGTGTTTGCTATTTTGTACACTATCTATATGTGATTATGTCCTTAAATGAATTCCCTAATCCATTCTACCACATCCTATTCCTTTACTATTCAATCCTTCTGAATCCTCATTCTTAGCTGGTTGAAAGCCAAAGCTATTTAGGTTCTATCCTCTGGCCTCCCTAGTGTAAGCACTGCTCAAGGTTCATGTGAGACCCTTGTAAACTCTGACACACTAGGATTTGGTCCCTAGTCTTCCTTACACTATTTCTGATCTCTGTGAATTTCCTTGGTGTGAGCACTGCCCTGGGTTCTTGAAGCCTTTGAGTACTCTGACACACTAGGGATTTGGGTTTTGTATGCTCAGCTTTGATACATGGATAAATCACTCACCACTAGTCATGTTGTTTCTATGAATATGGGATTCTGGTGCTATTGTGATTTGAAGGCCTGGCTATCCAGGTGTATTTGGGCCTGCTATAGGCTCCCTATAGTTATACGCACTTTGAAATTTATTCTGGTATGTAATAATTATTTTGTAATGACAATTCTGGGGTGTTAGTGAAATTGGGAGGGGTTTCTTATTTCACATTTTTGCTATAAAAACTGGGTATAAATCCAGCCTATAGGTCCAACAATGTATTATTATATGCAATATGTTAGAAATCCTGCCTATAGGGCCAACAGTGTGCTATTGCATGTTCAGTTATCATATGTTAGAAATCATGCCTTATTACGTTCAGCCACTATATGTTAGCAATCCTGCCTATAGGTTCAATACTTGGTTTAATTGTGTTAGAAACCATGCCTATAAGATATTGAATATTCAAGTGTGTGCAAAAACCTCATTCTAGATCAGACAATGTTATCCTAGATCCTATTACTCTTAGTTAAGACCTGTTGAACTTAGTTTGAATTGATTAATGAAATCTTCCTAACTTTGTGTTATTGAGGACCATCTTTTAGATTTAAGTTTGTTATAAGAATGCTTTCATACCTTACCTTAAAGACTGGCTAGCCATGCATAGATGTGTACCTTAATAGATTTATAAGTTTGTTTGTTGAACGTGTTATAATATGGCATGTCTGGTTCTGTTCTCTCTATATTATGATACCTCTCTTGAACTATCTTAATCCGTTCTTGACTTACTGTTAATCAATGTGTTCCATTTCTATGACTTAGTCTGATCTAGAATCTCAATTAATATTATTAATCTGCTTATGACCTAATATGTGACTGATTGTTAAAACAAAATTAAGTATGCTTAGGTTTAAATGTGTTTGCTATTTTGTACACTTTCTATATGTGATTATGTCCTTAAATGAATTCCCTAATCCATTCTACTACATCCTATTCCTTTACTATTCAATCCTTCTGAATCCTCATTCTTAGCTGGTTGAAAGCCAAAGCTATTTAGGTTCTATCCTCTGGCCTCCCTAGTGTAAGCACTGCTCAAGGTTCATGTGAGACCCTTGTAAACTCTGACACACTAGGATTTGGTCCCTAGTCTTCCTTACACTATTTCTGATCTCTGTGAATTTCCTTGGTGTGAGCACTGCCCTGGGTTCTTGAAGCCTTTGAGTACTCTGACACACTAGGGATTTGGGTTTTGTATGCTCAGCTTTGATACATGGGTAAATCACTCACCACTAGTCATGTTGTATCTATGAATATGGGATTCTGGTGCTATTGTGATTTGAAGGCCTGGCTATCCAGGTGTATTTGGGCCTGCTATAGGCTCCCTATAGTTATACGCACTTTGAAATTTATTCTGGTATGTAATAATTATTTTGTAATGACAATTCTGGGGTGTTAGTGAAATTGGAAGGGGTTTCTTATTTCACATTTTTTCTATAAAAAACTGGGTATAAATCCAGCCTATAGGTCCAACAATGTATTATTATATGCAATATGTTAAAAATCCTGCCTATAGGGCCAACAGTGTGCTATTGCATGTTCAGTTATCATATGTTAGAAATCATGCCTTATTACGTTCAGCCACTATATGTTAGCAATCCTGCCTATAGGTTCAATACTTGGTTTAATTGTGTTAGAAACCATGCCTATAAGATATTGAATATTCAAGTGTGTGCAAAAACCTCATTCACATGTTGTTCTGCTTACAAATTATAAAAATCATGTCTATAGGATCTAAAATGGTAACAAATTATAGAAAGCATGCCTATAGGTCTGAATCAAACCAATTATCATTTCTACCCATTTGTTCATGAGTTTCCAAACATTATGTTGTTACTCTCACTAGAAAACATGCCTATAAGATCAAAACAAATAATTCTGGATCTGTTTCTGTGACCTGCCACTGTCACTATCGCAAAAAAACACCTAATCATCATTCTTATAGGTTTAATCCCTATGTTTAAAATCTGTAGGCAAATCATATAGGTTTTGGAAGTATAATGGCTTTTGCATATAACTTTCCGCCCATATAAATCTAGATTCATATAGAGATCCTGCCTATAAGTTTCTATATTCTTAGCTGTTTAAAATCAACAACTATCTTTGTTAATCTGACTTGTGTACATTTGTTGTCTAATTGCGGAGGCCAACTTGAGCCTTTATGTTCTTATAAATGAAAGTCCTAACTATTTTTTGTCTGTTGCTTAGTATTTTTCCCTTTTGAGCAACCTAAGTTAAGGTCTAGAACTACCTAAATAGAGGTTCAAAGCCTCCTGGACCATAGGCATAAGACGGGTAGTGCACGCATAGGGTACGGTTTAGAATCAACTAGTGCACCTTAGGTAACAACTTAAAGATAGTAATCGGGTAGCAGGAGGTGAAAGTCTGTGCCCGCTGAATAATATGAGTAACACCCCGACTCAATGGAGTTACGAAGTATTATTTATGTTGCACGGGGTTATCTTTTAGGCTAAAACATTTAGGACCCCCGTCCCTATTAGATATTCCTCTCGCTTCTTTAGACTAATTCATAAGTTAAGTTTGGTCGGGACCCACCATTGTGGATATCGAGAGGTGCCTAACACCTTCCCCTCGAGGTAATTTCAAGCCCTTACCCAATCTCTGGTGATGTAAACTGGTGCAACGTGAGTTATCTGCTCTAGGTGCCCTAACGCACCTTAACCTGTTAGGTGGTGACTCTTTCAAATCCAATTCCCTACCTTCTCAAAAAGAAGTTGTCCCAGAAATGTCGAAACCCGATTTTGTGAGAAAAAGGGGGCACGACAGTGAAATCGAGGTAAGTGTTATGGCTAACCTTAACTTAAGGGATTAGGTATTGTTTGTCCTATTTGATACTTGTTAGTTGTTTAGTATGACGTATAGGTGTGGTGACATGTATCTATACATCGTTGTTGAGTCATAGCATGCGAGTGAGTTCTATACTTGTGACAGTTATATTTCTTTATACGTATATTTCATGCTTAAGCTAGTTATTGTTCATGTTAACAAGTTTTACTATGTTGTTCCTGGTTTGGATATTGGGTCAGTATTGTCTCAAGTTGGGATTTCTATTGTGAAATTAAATGATGAAACAATGTTGTTTGATTGTGATGCCCTTACCGAGTTTTTTTTTCTGTTGTTGTTATGGTGAGGAAGAGTGTTAAAGTATGAAAGGTGATGCTGTGCACATTTATATTATTCATACGGTGAGGAAGAGTGTTAAAACACGAAGGGTGATGTCGTGCATGTTTACATTTATATTTATGCATATGGTGAGAAAGAGAGATAAAGCACGAAGGGTGATGCCGTGCACATTTCTAATATTCATATGATGATGAAAAGTGATAAAGCATGATGGGTGATGCCGTGCACATTTCTATTATTGATTGCATGGTAAGGATTAAGAGTGAAAGCATGAAGGGTGATGTCGTGCATTTTCTGTTTGCTTTGATTATTTGCTGTTATCGGTTCAAGTGCACTAATTGTTTAATTTCCGTTACTACTCTGATTTATTATTCTGGTACGCCCATAGCATGTTGCCTCTTCCCATTAATTTCTGTTTAGCTTCTATTATTGTTATTCTGTTAGTATATTGTTTAACTGCACATGTTAATGTTGTTTGTCGTGTCCTCGCCTCATCACTACTTCGCCTAGATTAGGCTCGGTACTTACCAGTACATTGGGTCGGTTGTACTGATACTACACTCTGCACTTTCTATGTAGATTTCGGTGACGTACCTCGTGAGTAGATTTTGGGTTGCTGCCTTTAGCCCATAGCAGACCCGAGGTAGATTTGCCGGCATTCACAGACCGTGGAGTCCCCTTCCTTCTTCTTTAGATTTCCTATCTCTTTTTATTTTGAGAACAATTTTATTTCTTTTAAACCATTGTTTGTAGAAATTCTTATATGTTCATGAAATTGTGACACCAGATCATTGGGGTAGCCTTGTTTTAGAACTTTTAGCTGTTATGAAACTTCCGCACTTTATATCTGCTTAGCTTAAGTTATGATTTATTGTTGTTTGGGTTAATAATTAATGCTTTAGAAATGTATCTGTTGGCTTGCCTAGCTTTCAAGAGTAGGAGCAATCACGATCCCGATGGTGGGAAATCCGGGTCGTGACAAGTTGGTATAAGAGCACTAGGTTGCCTAGGTCTCACAGTTCACGAACAAGCTAGGTAGTGTCTGAGGGATCGGTACGGAGACATCTGTGTTTATCCCCTAGATGCTAGAGTTTAGGAGTAACTTCACATCTATTCTTCTCTGTCGTGAGATTTGATTTTTCAATGCTAATTGAACTTCTACTCTGCTCTTTCGCAGATGGCGAGAACACGTACCACTTCATCAGCTGATCAGCAGCCCGATCCCCCATCAGCAGCTCCTATGAGGGGTAGACGATAAGGCCGAGGTCGTGCTAGAGGCCGAGGCAGGGGCAAGGCTCAGGCTAGAGCAGCAGCACCAGCGGTGGAGCCCCAGATAGAGTTTGATGATGAGGTTCCCACATAGACTATTCCAGTGGGCCTATCTCAGGTTCCAGAGGGGTTCATTGCTACCCCGGTACTCCAGGATGCTCTAGTCCATCTAATGGGGTTATAGAGAATGTTACTCAGGCAGGCATACTTCATGTAGCACCAACTGACTCTTAGGCTGGGGGAGGAGCATAGACTCCCGCTACTTGCACTCCAGATCAGATGGCTACCCAGTTTCAGACTCTAGCTGCTCAGCCAGTTGTGGTAGTTCCACCGAGTGTTGTAGCTCAAATCGGTGATGGATCATATATGTCTTCTGATGCTTTGTGGAGACTGGACAGGTTCTTCAAGCTTTTTGCTACTACCTATGGTGGTACATCTTCAGAGGAGCCCTAGGACTATTGGACAGTTGTCACGAGGTTCTACGGAACATGGGGATAGTGGAGACCAATGGGGTCAATTTTGCTGCTTTTCGTTTGTTAGGTTCCGCCAAGAAATGGTATAGAGATTATTGTTTGGCAAGACCAGCTGGGTCACGAGCTCTCACTTGGGACCAGTTTTCACAACTATTTCTCGAGAAACTCCTTCCCGTCACTCAAAGAGAGGAGTACCGTAGGCAGTCCGAGCGTCTTCAGCAGAATTCTATGATTGTCACACAGTACGATACGAGGTTTATTGATTTGGCTAATCATGCTCTTCTTATACTCCCCACCGATAGAGAGGGTGGGGAAGTTTATTGAGTGACTCCCTCAGCCTATTAGATTGCAGATGGCTGAGGAGACCGGGAGTGGGATTTTTTTTCAGGATGCGACCAATGTGGTCAGGTGAGTTGAGATGGTTTTAGCTCAAGGGAGTAGTCAGGGGTCTGATAAGAGGCCTCGTTATTCTGGCAGGTTCAGTGGTACCTCGTCTGGAGGTAGGGATTCTTTTGGTAGAGGCCATCCTCCTAGGTTGTTTCATTCAGCACTTCAGGCTTCTTACGGTGCTCCAGGTGGTCGTGGTTCTCATATGCAGTATTTTGATCAGCTACCCTACAGTGTGTCGCGCCCCCGTTTTCCTTCGCCGAATCGGGTTTATGACATTTTGGTTGGGATAACTCTTTCTTTTTGATAAAGGGGTTTGCATTTTTGAAGAGTAGCTACTAACGATTTATGGTGCGTTAGGGCACCTATAGGTTTCATTTATAACTACGTTTGGTAACCAGAGATAGGGTAAGGGCTTGAAGTTATCCTAAGGGGAAAGTATTAGGCACCCCTCAGGATCCACTAGTGTGGTTCCCGACCAAACAGTTTTTTTGTGAATTTGTACAACTAGTAAAGAGGGGCAGTTGTTGATACACAATTTTTCCCTATATATTTTATATATACAAAATACTTTCAAAATATCCTATGTATGCATACATAGGTATATCCAAACATTTTAGTATTTTTCCTAATTTTAATCAATTTATTGCCCTATTTTAGTAGTGCAAAAACTAATAATTATTGTCAAAATCATCATTTTGGTGAATAATTTATTTAATCTCATATTTATACGAAAATATAGCTAAAATAATTTTTACGCATTTTAACAAATTTATTTAGTATTTTTAAAACTAAATTGCATATAATTGCAATTTTAGCCTATCTTAAGATTTAATTACGTTTATAATTACAAAATTGATTCTAGTATCTTTAATTTCATGCTTATACATTATTAATTAATTTAGTACTTTCAATTTGTTTTCAGAAATTATTTTACTATTTTTTATAAAATAAAAGGGAGAAAATGGCTATTTAAATACTAGCCTATTTTATTTCAATTTTAGCTTAAAATCAGCCCCAATTAGCCCCAATTTCAAATTCAAATGGTCCAGCCCAATTCCTAAATAACCCACCCCTAACCCGCCTGGTTTCCCCTTTTGATCCAGGCCGTTGATCATTTTGATCAACGCCCAGAATTTCCCCTTTCCTTTTTTAATTCCCAAACACCCCTAACTCTATCCCATTTCTCACCAACCGCCACATATGAATCCTCTTATCTCTCAAAATCTCTCGAACCTTCCCCTAACCCTAGCAGCCTCTCATCATCCTCACCTCAAAACCCACCGGAATACATGGCTTCTTAAGCCATGGAAACCTTATACTCACCTCCCTTTGCTCTTATACACTTGGTCCTTGAAGATTTGAGGTCTGACCTCGAAGGTTTTCGTCTAGATCTCCGCCGATTCAAGGTTCTACGGCCATCTCCGGCTTTGCTCCGGCGTATCCTAGTCTTATGAGCCTGTTTCTGACTTCTCCGACTCAGATCGGAGATCTTTTCAAAGCCTTTCTCATTCTAAGGTTCTTCTGAAACCCTAACCCTTCGAGGTTTTCTCTGATTTTTTCTTAGATCTATTCTATATCTATGCTCTACTTGAGTTTTTAAAAGTTTTCCCCAATTTTTCTTTCAAAAATTACTTCTTTCCGATTTAGGGTTTCTGAAAAAACTTAAAATGTTTCTCCGACTCTTCTTTTCCTTTCTTTATGTATAGTTGTCACGCATGTGCTTCTACTGCTTTCTTATGCTATACATGTTCTTATGTGCTTTATTTTTCTACTGTATTTTATACCATGCTCGCATGTTTATCTTGTTGTATTTTCCTATATGATCTTTTGCTATGCTTTTCCGGTATTTTGTGTTCTTCTACTGAAGTTTTGTTTGCCTTTTACTGAACTTTGTCTGAGTTCTTCTAAAAGACCTCTTTAAACATGTTTCTTCCACGGTTTTCTTAAGTGTTATACCATCTCTTTTATCTTCTGAACCTTGGCTAAGTCCCTTCTGAAAAGTACTTTCTTCTGCTATATCTTCTATTGTGTTCCTAAGTGTTATTGCTTTTTCTTCTATTGAACCCTGTTTAAATCCCTTCTAAAAGGTTTTCTTAAGCACGTTTCTTTTAGTGTCGTGACTATTCTGTCATTATGCTCCTACACTCTATCTGCTTTGAATGTTATTTGTATTTGCTTGTCTTATCATGAGATTCTGAAAAGAAATCTCTGAGCCTGTTGCCTTCTCATCTCTATATTTGACTCGAGTCGGAAACCCTAGAATTTGGGGGTTTCCTCCGAGTTTGGTCATATGATCAAACTAGGGTTCTGTTTGAGGACCCTTGACTCTTTCAGACTTATTTCTGGGTCTATGAACTAAGTGTGAACTTCTTTTGTTTGCACACAATTCTGATTCTCCTACACTAGACTCTTCTATTGAATAGCATGACAAATTTCTTCATGTTTAACGTGTCTGTGTGCTTTTATATATGAGGAATCTTTCTTGAAAATTGTTTTCCAACTTGTGATTGATTCAGAATTACTTTTAATAAGTTTAATTGATTGGTACTGATTTTCCTTAAGTCGAAATCCTTCCCATCTTTCTGACTTGGTTCATTCATACGAAATCCTCAATTTCTGATTTACTAGCTGTTAACTGATTTCCTTACCTTATTTGCACAAACCATGTACTATCAAGACTTTGTCCTTAAATAAACCTCTATGTAGTTACCCCTCTTGTACTTCTCTGGAAAAGTTTTGATTAACCCCTTTCCTTAATTATTTTGCTCGTTTGAAATCAGAATCCCTTAATTAAAGGGAGACCTTGTGTTATTGATTTCCAAACTATTTTATTACCTATTTCTACTAGATTTCTGTACTATAAAAGGGCATGATCCTTCTGCACTTTGGGACACCTTCAATTCAATACTTTTACACTTCATACTTCACAATTCTCTTCTAAACTCATAGCATTTTGATTGCTCGTTTACACTTTGGCTTTACAAGACTACTTCTTTCTCTTTGTTTGTTTTCTCTGAAACTGGTATGTCCTAATTTTAGTTTCAGCATCCCCAATGTGTTTACATAAATTTTTTATCTCCATGGTTACTTTACTGCTTATGTAGAGTTCAATATTTAACTTAACATGCATATGTTCTACTGCCTGTTTATACTGTGAAGCTTTGCTCCCTACCCCATTACCCTTATGTGTTTGTAAGTGGTGACTTAGGGCATGGCAACATGAGTTGTTGTCCGTGACCTAAGTTCTGAATCCGTGAGGTCCTAACCTCTAACAGGCTGGAGGGTGTGCCAGCATATCCCATTGCTGAGTATGCCCATCAGTCTGCTTTTCTTGTGTACTTGTAAATTCCCTACTCCCCTATACCCCTCTAGGCATTGATTGCAAGTTATTCCCCTCTTCTCTTTCCCATTTTTTTTAGAATTTCACTCCTGCACTCGCACTCTTTCATAGCTTCTATGTTCTGCCCCCTCTTGTGGGCCTTGCCTTGGGACCTTGAGTTCCCTCTGAACATGGACACTTGAGGGATGGCCCTTCCACACAGCACTATATCCAAATCTGGTTACACATTTGGGTGTGAGCACTGCCCGGAGTCCCTATGAGGCTCTTAGGGAACTCTGATACATCTAAATGAGAGAAAGGCTTTGGTTCATGATCTCTTGAAGTTGGTTAATCTCATACTTCAGACATGGAGTCTGAATTAGGCTCCACTTGGTTGTACTTTAATTGCTGATGTAATTTTGCTTTTCTTATTAATTCAGGGCTGTAATAACTTGTAATAAATGATTGGGGACGGCTAGTGAAAAGGAGAGGGAATAAATATATGCAAAGGGTAGATAACTTGCCTATAGGTTTACTAATTTCTGCATTCACATAGATATCCTGCCTATGTTTACCAATTTCTGTATTCACATAGATATCCTGCCTATAAGTTTATTAATTTTTGCATTTACATCCTGTCTACAGTTTACTTATGAATTTCTGTATATCATGTAGACATCTTGCCGATAAGAGTTTCTTTCTCAATCTATGCACTCACATATAGAAATCATGCCTATAGAATTCTGCATTCGCATATAGACACCGGGACTATAAGAACTTCTGCATTCTCATCTTTAGATAACATGTCTATATGAATTTCTGCATAGATACCATGGCTATAGGATGCACATGCATGTAGATAATATGCCTATAGGACCTTTCTGATTCTTGCATACTCCTCTCTTATTAGGCAAACATAATTATAGGCCTTAATAATCAGTGTAAGTAGATATCACGTTCGTAATAAAATACAACACCTAGAGAACATGTTTCTGCAGTTCTCTATAACAGTGTTTTAAGTTAACAAACACTTAGAAAGCCTGCCTATAGGGGTTATAATCAAAATCTGAATCGCCTCACTCGTTTTAAGTTTGATCTGTTAGTAGTAATGCATTATCAATCGTAGAACTTGTTTTATTCTGTTAAAAATGGCGACCTTTCTGTAATCAGTTTACCTCTTTGTTTGTGAAACCAGTAGATATCATGCCTATAGGATTCGCCTAACACTTAGGCAAGCACTAGGGTAAAAGTTTTAATTGTACCAGTCTTTATTAATTACAACTAGCAGGCAGGTCTAATTCAGACTTCTTATCTGAAAATATGTGATAAATCAGCTTGCTTTAACTTCTTAAGTTTTAATCAGACCCTAATCAGTATGTGCAGGACATGCTAAACCATATGTTTTTCTTTGGTTTAATGAGGTCTATTTGAACCGTACTTGTTTATGTGCTTTCCCAATGCTTGCTATATATATGTTTTGATTGTCGCCTTAGAATTTTGTCCTTTTAAAACCATAAAGACCTCATACCCTTTCCCTTTTAGGATTAGTAGTCCCAATTACCTACGGGGCTGATAGGATCGGGGCGGGTAATATCATGCAATAAGTAGACGATAAGTAGACGAGACCAATTACTTGAAGTTTTATTTGCCTACGTAGGCAATAAGTAGACGTTTAATAAGTAGACGAGACCAATTAATAAGTAGATGTTTACCACGTAGGCAATAAGTAGACATTTAATAAGTAGACGAGACCAATTACTTGAAGTTTTATTTGCCTACGTGTTGTTTGCGCTTAAAGTCAAAATAATTATCTGGCCGGGAACCACACTAGTGGATCCTGAGGGGTGCCTAACACCTTCCCCTTGGGATAATTTCAAGCCCTTACCCAATCTCTGGTTACTCAAAACAAACCATTTTTTAGTCTCCTAACTCACTTTAATCATTAGGTGGCGATTTTCCAATTCAAATCCAATTCCCAAAGGGGAACAAGTTGTCCTCCCAAATGTCCTAAACCCTATTTCGCAAGAAAAAGGGGGCGCGACAGTATGACGACTCTACTGAGGATATACTTTTAGGATTTTACCATTTCAAGCTATTACTGTGACTTTATATTTCTTATGTGCCTTATTTGTTTGATACCTTTAAGCATTTAATTCCTCCTTCTACTACAAAAACTAACTTGTCTCTTATTTCTTTCCTTTGTTTTTTTCACTGCTTTCCTTTTCTGCACTCCTTTATTACTGTTTAAAATTATTGTAATTATCACTTTATGAACGTGCAAATACGTGACAACTTGTTTTAATTATTGCATAAGCATGATTTCAACATCATATTTCACTCGTGCCAAACAAATACCATAGAAACACTTATAATGAGTTGTTGCGCTCTTCCGATATTATCACCCTTTAAATTCGGCAAAGGCGTATTTACGGTAAAACCAGTCGATCAATGGTGTAGTCGACGGTTCCGTGCCTTTCCCTCTTGAGTTGTCCGCTCAAGGGTACCAGTCTAAAACCCCCATAGAAACCTTACTCTGTTTAATTATGCATGCATCATGGTCAAACCTAGCCGAGTCAGTTATGTTGTCCGCATAATGACTCTTTAATATAGCCTTATCCAAAGTCCACTGGGTTTCTTAAAAACCCAAATGACACTATCATGTTTTGTGCATTTATTTGAGAACTAAATGCTTTTATGCCAATTATTGGTATTTAATAGTCAAATCTGGTGGGTGTAAGGGACTAACCCTTTTGTGTTGCAGAAACATGAGTCACGAAGTTCCCAGATTCAGCATGGTCACAAACATCCACCCAAGGCTGCTAGGTTGGTGGGAGGATCTTTATTCCAGTGATCAGACTCTTGTCCGAAAATTCCTAGGAAATTTACCTTCTCTCCTAGAGGTCCAACCCAATAACAAAATCATAGAAGCTGCTACTCTGTTTCGAGATTGTGATAGATCTGTGTTTCGCTTCGGAGAGATTGAGATCACACCTTTGCTAGAGGAAATAGGAGGATTGGCTGGTATACCATGGGATACCCCGAGTTTGTTAATTCCAAAAAATCGCAAGGGTATAGGTTTTCTCAAAATGATGGGCCTAAAGAAGAATCCAGACTTGACATGTTTGAAGGAGTCCTACATTCCCTTTGATTATTTGTACGAGAGGTACGGTCACAACAAATCCTACCTTACATATCCGGATGAGTTCGCCCTTACATCGTTGGGGCATATTCACCTAAGGGTCTTAGTCTTCATGTTCTGCTTCTTGGGAATGATAGTGTTTCCAATGAAGAAAGCAAGGATCCACACCAGGCTAGCCATGGTCACCAAAACTTTGATGGAGGGAATCGGTGAACAACTATTTAGCATAGTGCCCATGATCATCACAGAGATATACCCAGCCTTGGAAAAGTGTCAACAAGGAGCCCCACACTTCGAGGGCTGCAACTTGCTACTCCAACTTTGGCTCATGGAGCATCTCCAAAGGAGTGAATATCGGCAAGAGATTCAGCGTAGAGACTGGGACGATCATATAGCCTTCCATCAACAAAGTCGAATGAACTACATGCCCAACATGTTTATTCAGCCAGAAGATGCCAAGAGATGGGTGGAGCTGTTTCAAAATCTGACTGAGGATCAAATACAATAGATGTTCGAGTGGTTCCCTACTGAAGAATTCATCGCCCGATCCAGGGACGCACCATTTCTGATACTGATCGGTTTGAGAGGAACCTACCCTTATGTCCCTCTCCGGCTTATGAGACAGGCTGGCAGGAAATAGGTTATACCAAGGGGCGACAAGATGAGTCATTTTCGACCCGACTTCCAAGCTGATGACAATCCTTATAAGTGCCAAGCTCAGCATATGTGGCATTGCAAGATCATCATGGGGAGAGATACTATCAATCTAGACAGATACCATGCTGGCTGCACCACATACTATTCAGGATGACTGGAGGACAATCACAATGATCTTAGCCAACTTGGGTTTGTTCGAAGTCACAGAATCATCAATGAAAGGGCTGAAGCACAGGTCAAATACAACCAACTGCGCAAAATGATTGGGGAATGTGAAAGCGAAAACTGTGAGATTCAAGAATCCCACCAAAAACTGATTGAAGAATGGAAAGACATGGCTGTCAGTTCCAACAACCGATTAGGATACTTGGAACAAGGTTTAGTGGAGATGGAAAAGAAGTTTCTTAAGAGCATCGAGGACTGCCAGAATGCTGAGGGAAATGAAGGTGGACACTTGGCCAGAGCCTACTTGTTGCTGGGACTTTGTGAGCTGGTGAAGCTGTTCGATGGAGCCAAAGATGCCGAGTCTGGGGAAGGTCCTTCTGGGACCAAATTGATAGGAATTTACCTTTTCATTTTATGAATGTAATAAGGTCAATGGCTATTAGTGACATTTTTATCTTCTGTTATTTAGTGTCGTTTTGGGATTCGTCTTATTTTTTTTCAATAAAATGAGGCATTTAGCATTATAAGTTCTCCAAATCAACTTGTCGCTAGGCCTACCTCGGGAACAAAGAGGCTCCCAAATTAGGACACGACTTACATTCTTGCACTACGTGTTTAAATATCACAACGTTTCTTTTCATAATCCTCACTGACTTGTTACCTTTTGTTTTTATTTTTTATTTTATCCCCTCCCCAAGGTTAGTTCATGCACTCTGGCATCATCATCATATTCCACATGATCCAAGGGGCCCTCCACCCACTCCTCCTCCTAGCCTCGTCAAAAACAAGAACAAAGGAAAGATGGAAAATTTGAACAACACCAGAAAGGAAAACTCAACTGAACGTGTAGAGGTCACTCATGGTACTCTGGTTCCTAAGGAAAATGCATCCCAATTTGAACAAAAGCTACTGAAATTCCAAGAAAAACTTGATCAGGTCCGGAACTTGGTGAGCCTATCATTTTCCCTCACCACCCAGATGTCAATTTTCCTAACACTCAGAACCCTACACCTCCACAAAACATCCCAAAACCACAAAACCATCCCACTCCTCACCACCACTGCAACACTTGTCATACTTCCAACAATACTCCACTGCTCATCCCAGAACCGGTGAACTTCACAAATGACCATTTGCACACTCATAACACCCCTATCTACGTGGAAACCATGCCGCACTCCTCCCAACCCATTTCAAGCACACCCGAGTCTGATGATAAAGACTCACTCATCAGGAGTCTGGCTGAAGAGCTTAAGAAGTTGACTAGCCGAATTTAGGACGTCAAAGGAAGCAAAAGAATTGAGGGGCTAAACTATGAAGACCTCTGCATACAACCCGATGTTGAACTACCCGAGGGGTACAAACCTCCGATGTTCGAAATGTTTGATGGTACAGCAGATCCGATGGTTCACTTGAGAACATACTGCGACAAACTGGTCGGAAAAGGAAAGGACGAAAGGATCCGCATGAAACTCTTCATGAGGAATCTGAAGGGAGATGCTCTGTCTTAGTACAATACCCAAGATACGAAGAAGTGGTCGAACTGGGTAAGCATGGTGTCCGATTTCATGGACAGGTTTAGGTTCAACACAGAAAATGTGCCAGATGTGTTCTACATCCAGAACCTAAAAAAGAAACCCACGGAGACATTCCGCGAGTATGCCACTCGCTGGAGGTCAGAAGCTGCTAAAGTAAGACCGGCTCTAGAAAAAGAACAAATGAATAGGTTTTTCATCCGAGCTCAAGACCCACAGTACTATGAAAGGTTGATGCTGATTGAAAGCCAGAAATTTTTGACATCATCAAGCTAGGTGAGAGGATCGAAGAAGGCATCATAAGTGGTATGGTCACAAACTTTAAAGCTTTGCAGGCTACCAACAAGGGTCTATAGTCTGGTGGCACGACAAGGAAAAGGGACGTGAGCGCCGTGATGGTTGCACAAAGAACCAAGTCCCCTATCAAATACCAAACCTACCTGATGCCTCCACTCCCATATCAACCTACCCCAAATTACTAAACACCCTCGCCCTCTTACCAAACTCCACTACCTACTTACCAATCACCTCTACCTCCCACATATCAGCCTACTTCACCCAGATATTCCCTACCTGCACATGTCTACCAAGCCTACAATACTCAACCCTCTCACTATCAATCACCTCCCACTTGACAAAACTTTCCTAGACCCCAACCAAATTTCGACTGCAGACCTCCCAAACAATATACCGCCATTGCCGAACCAATTGACCAACTGTACGAAAGGCTCAAAGTTGCTAGTTATGTCACCCCTATCACCGCTATAACTCTTGAAAACCATTCCCAATGGGTCAATCCTAATAAATCTGGTGCATACCATTCCGGCATGAAAGGGCATGCCATTGACGAATGTCGCTCTCTGAAAGATAAAATCCAAGCACTAATTGATAACAAGATTATTGCGGTAAAGGAGCCCGCTCCGAATGTTCGCAATAACTCTCTACCAGAAAAAACGGGTGGAAGTGTTCACATGATTGAAATAGAGGATGATTGGGACCCCAAGGGGTCATTAGGCTTGATCATAGAAGGTGACAATCCAAAGAAACCAACAGTCACCCTTAATCCAATTGTTGTTCAGATTCAGCCTTCCGGGGACGCTGAGGTGAACATGTCCATACCACTTGAGTTTGAAACACCATCCTCTGCAAAGAGGCCAGCACCGATCGAGGTCGAGTTTAGGTCCCCGGCAAATATACCTGAACCATTTGAAGTTGCATTCTTGCCTTCCAAAACACAGGCTCCGTTCGGAGTAAAGGTGCCCATTCCAGTAGCAATGTCGGTTATAACACCATTCCATACAAATGCTATACCTTGGGACTACACAGCCAAGGCAAGAAGGAAAGGGAAAGCCAAATCCGGAGAAGCAGTCGCGGCACAGGGTATGACAAGAACCGACAGAGTATACACCCTGGAACATTTGGCTGAATCAAGCAAGCAGGCCTCTAGACGGCCAACCATCACTGAAGCTGGGCCCGATGATCTCTGGAGAAAAATACAAGCAAAGGAATACTCAATCATCGATCTGTTGAACAAAACACCGGCACAGATCTCTATTCTAGCTTAGCTGCAAAGCTCCGATGTACATAGGAACGCCTTGTTGAAGGTGCTGAGTGAGGCATATGTACCGAGCAACATCACTGGAGGAGAAATGGCAAACATGGTAGGGCAGGTATTGGAGAGTCACAAGATCACTTTTCATGAAGATGAGTTGCCACCAGAAGGGTTGAGTCACAACAAGGCGCTGCACATCACTGTGCAATGCGAGAATTATTTCATCACCAAAATCCTAATTGACGGTGGGTCTAGCCTCAACATTTGTCCATTGGTGACACTCAGGACATTGGGAAAGGGGCTGCATGAGATCATAGACGGGGCCATCAATGTCAAAGCTTTTGACGGTTCCTAAAGGTCCACTATTGGGGAATTTAGCTTGTGTTTACAGATGAGGCCTACTTGGTTTGATGTCGAATTTCAAGTAATAGACGTGCCAGTATCTTACAACTTGCTTTTGGGACGGCCTTGAATTCATGCCGCTAGGGCTGTAGCATCGACCTTACATCAGGCAGTGAAGTTTGAGTGGAATCACCAAGAGGTGATCATTCACGGCAATGGTAGAAATCCCATATACAGTCGCCAAACCATCCCAGCGATAGGAGGTAGAATAAAGATAGGCGGAGAGACCTATCACTACATCGAGCGAGTCAACGCCGTTGATATCGACAAATGGTGGGAAAACAAAATTGAAAGCATATTTAACTGGAGCGGATATGAAACTGGTAAGGGACTTGGCAAGAACCTCTAAGGAATCGTCAAACCTATCAAACTAAAGAAGCATGGCACCACTTTCGGTCTAGGATACAAGTACACTTGGGAAGAGTTCAACAACTGGTCGCCACCATGGCGCGGCCTTTACTACCTACTGGAGCAGCCAATACCACATTTGGAACAGACTTTCCAGTCAGCCGATGTTATATATGGGTCAAAAGAAGAAAAAGCACTGGCGGCAATGAGGAATTTATTCGTGGAAGATGATGACATGGGTGCTGTGTCATTTTCAAGGAGGAGGGGAAAGAATGCCCTTCTATACAAGCCATAAGCTTAGGAGCATGCCTCAACAATTGGACCATCAGAACCACCAGAGCTCGGAAAGCCTCGAGGTAGCAAGGCTGAACAAAGCATCATGCACTATCTTTCAGTTTTTTCTAGTTGATTTTCCTTTCGCATTTTTGAATTTTCGCAATAAGATCTTTAATATTCAAAATAGTTATGGAATTTAGAAAAACATTTCAATTTTCCCTATAAATCGTACTCTTATTATTTTTCTCTTATTACATTACTCATACGGCATTACTATTACTTATCTTGATGAACCAATGACTGTGACATGCAACGAGACAACGCAACAAATGAACATAGATTCAGAGGAAGATAACCTACCAGAAGAGAATGTTAAAGAGGTTGAAAATTTTGAGAATAGACCTAAGTCCAACCTGGATGAGACCGAGATTGTTAACCTGGGAGATGCAGAGAACGTCAAAGAAACGAGAGTCAGTGTCCACTTATCACCATAGAAAAGAAGGAATACACAGAATTTCTAAGGGAATACTAAGACATATTCACTTGGTTTTACGATGACATGACCGGTCTGGGTACATCTATTGTGGCTCACAAACTGCCAACCGATCCGACATGTCCCCCGGTAAAGCAGAAGCTCAGAAAGTTCAAGCCTGACATAAGTTTGAAAATCAAGAAAGAAATCACTAAGCAAGTCAGAGCTAAGGTTCTCAGGGTAGTATAATATCCAACATGGTTAGCCAACATCGTGCCAGTGCTGAAGAAGGATGGGAAGGTCAAAGTCTGTGTCGACTACCGGGATCTCAACCGGGCCAATCCAAAAGATGACTTCCCCTTTCCAAACATACACATCCTAATTGACAATTGCGCCAAGCACGAGTTGCAGTCGTTCGTGGATTGTTATGTTGGGTATCATCAGATCTGGATGGATGAAGAAGATGCTGAGAAAACGACTTTCATTACACCGTGGGGAATATACTGTTACAAGATGATGCCGCTCGGGTTAAAGAATGCCGGGGCCACCTACATGAGGGCCATGACTACCATTTTCCATGATATAATACATAAAGAGATCGAGGTGTATGTAGATGATGTCATCATAAAATACAAGAAAGCCACTGATCACATGGAAGACTTGAGGAAGTTCTTCAACAGACTGAGAAGGTACAACCTGAAACTGAATCCCGCGAAATGTGCATTTGGGTTTCCTACCAGAAATCTACTTGGGTTCATTTTGAGTCGCCGAGGGATAGAACTGGATCCATCAAAGGTCAAAACTATTCAAGAACTGCCACCGCCAAAGAACAAGAAGGACGTAATGAGCCTCTTGAGGAGACTCAACTACATCAGCCGGTTCATAGCTCAATCTACTGTCATCTGTGAGCCAATCTTTAAGATGTTGAAGAAGGACGCCGCTACCAAATGGACTGATGACTGCCAGAGGGCCTTCGACAGAATCAAGGAGTAACTGTCCACACCACCAGTTTTGGTCCCGCCCGAGCTGGGTAGACCCCTATTACTCTACCTTGTAGTGCTAGATGGAGCTTTCGGTTGTGTTCTTGGGCAACATGATGAAACGGGGAGGAAGGAGCAGGACATCTACTATCTTGGCAAGAAGTTCACCCCGTACGAGGCCCGGTATTCTCTGCTAGAACGCACTTGTTGTGCTGTGACTTGGGTAGCTCAGAACTTAAGGCACTATTTATGTGCCTATACTACGTATCTCATATCAAGGATGGATCCGTTGAAGTACATCATTTGAAGCCCATGCCTACTGGCAAGCTAGCCAAGTGGCAAATCCTGATGAGTCAATTAGACATTGTCTACGTGACTCAGAAAGTAATAAAGAGACAGGCTTTGGCAGATCATCTTGCCGAGAATCTCGTGGACGGAGAATACGAACCCTTAAAGACGTATTTTCCTGATGAATAGATATCATTCATAGGAGAAGACATTGTAGAATCACATGACAGTTGGAGATTTTTTTTCGATGGAGCAGCAAATTTCAAAGGAGTTGGCATAGAAGCAGTCCTAGTGTCAGAAACTGGTTAGCATTATCCGGTGTCTGCCAAACTCAGATTCCCTTGCACCAACAACAAGGATGAGTACAAGGCCTGCATCTTGGGACTCAAGATGGCCATTAACATGAACATCTAAGAGTTGCGAGTGATCGGGGATTCAGACTTGCTTATACATCAGGACCAAGAAGAATGGGCAACCAAGAACTCCAAGATACTCCCTTATCTGCATCATGTACAGGAGTTGAGAAAGAGGTTCATAAAGACAGAGTTCCAGCATGTTCCCAGAATCCAAAATGAGTTTGTCGATGCATTGGCTACCCTATCATCCATGATACAGCATCTAGATAAGAATTTCATTGACCCTATTGTAGTAAAAATCTACGATCAGCCAGCTTACTGTGCTCACGTCGAAGAAGAAGTGGATGAAAAACCTTGGTTTCATGACATCAAGGAATATTTGGCGAAAGGAGAATACTTAGAGTTTGCAAACCCTATTCAAAAGCGTACACTTCGAAGATTATCTAAAAATTTCTTCCACAGCAGAAGAATACTGTACAGAAAGACTCCTGATTTGGGATTACTAAGGTGTGTTGACGCAAAGGAAGCATCTAAATTACTAGAAGAAATCCATGCTGGACCTGCGGGCCACATATGAATGGTTTTGTCTTAGCCAAGAAGATACTCCGAGCTGATTATTTTTGGATGACTATGGAAACGGACTACATCCAGTATGTCCGGAAGTGCTACCGCTGTCAGATACATGCAGATATGATAAAGGTGCCTCCGAACGAGCTTAATGCAACAAGCTCACCATGGTCTTTCGCCACTTCGGGAATGGATGTTATTGGACCAATCGAACCTGCCGCATCAAATGGGCACAGGTTCATCCTAGTGGCAATTGATTATTTCACCAAATGGGTCGAAGCAGCATTATACAAGGCAGTGACTAAGAAAGTCGTAGCAGACTTCATCCGCGACCGTATCGTTTGTCGGTTCGGAATTCCAGAGTCAATCATTACTGATAATGGCTCCAACCTCAACAGTGATTTGATGAAATCCATGTGTGAAACCTTCAAGATCAAACACAAGAATTCTACAGCTTATAGACCTCAGATGAACGGAGCTGTAGAGGCTACCAACAAGAATATAAATAAGATACTAAGGAAAATGAATAGAGAAGCATAAGCAATGGCACGAGAAGCTCTCATTTGCTTTATTGGGATACCACAACAGAGTCCGCACATCGACAGGAGCAACCCCATATATGATGGTCTACGGTACAGAGGTAGTCATTCCCGCTGAAGTGGAAATTCCCTCATTAAGAATCACACAAGAAGCAAAGCAAAACGATGCAGAATGGGTGAAGAATCGTTACGAGCAGCTAGCTCTTATAGATGGAAAGAGAATGAATGCAATTTGCCATGGTCAACTTTATCAGAATAGGATGTCCAGAGCATTCAACAAAAGAGTCAAGCCAAGACAGTTCACACCAGGGCAGCTAGTGTTAAATAAAATCTTTCCACATCAAGATGAATCCAAAGGGAAATTCTCTCCCAACTAGCAGGGTCCGTACATGGTTCACCGTGTTCTGACAGGAGGAGCCCTCATACTTGCAGAAATGGACGGAGAGGTTTGGCCAATGGCGATCAATTCAGACGTAGTCAAGCGATACTATGTGTAATCTTTATGCTTTCCTCATATGATGTAATTTGAACTACGCATGACATGATTCCCATTTAAGAGGGGATACGTAGGCAGCCCTATGGGTTCAGTCACAAATCAATAAAATTTTCATTTCTCCCCGCTATTAGAAACTGGGGCAGAATTTTGAGGAGGACCCTCAAAATTCCGTAACAAGAAAGGATGCAATGTCTTGGACCACGTCGCATGTCGTTGGTTCATATAAAGATATTATCCTTAATTATGCATTTATATTTTTTCTAAAATCATGCATGTGTATTTCTGAAATCACTCTATTTAGCAATGCTACCCCAATAATACAGGCAGTATCACCAGATCAAAGCCGAGCGGGTCAAGCAAAGTCAGCAGGGATACGAACTAACCTTTCCCCTTTACAAAACTCTAGATTTTCTTTAGATGCAGGCATCTGAGTTGGAAAATCATCGAATATACTATACACTCATACTTATCAGGAATTTACAATTGCTATACGTGCACAATATCCCCAACAGCCACAATATCGAAATCAGATATTAGCTAAGAAAACTCTACTACCGCCTGCCTTTTATTTCTTACATAAGGCTGCCATTTTGCCTTCTGAGGTTAAGCTCTACCTCCATCGGCATTTCCTGCATTGCATAAGGCTACCATTCTGCCTTCTGAGACTAAGTTCTGTCTCCATCTGCATTCTCTGCATTGCATAAGGCTATAATTCTGCCTTCCGAGACTAAGCTCTGTCTCCATCTGTATTCTCTGCATTGCATAAGGCTACCATTTTGCCTTCTGAGATTAAGCTCTCCCTCCATCTGCATGGCTAAACTATCGTCGCTTCAATTACACCTTGCATCGGCTGAAAGATCGCCACTTCATTTACACCTTGCATCGGCAGAAAGATCGCCACTTCACTTTGCATCGGCTGAAAGATCGCCACTCATTGCATTTCATTGGCTGAAAGATCGCCACCCTACTGCATCTCATGGGCTGAAAGATCGCCAAATTATCCGAGGGCCTCATTGTTCAGAGGCACCATTTGCATAGCCTGAGAACACCATGCCATGGCCCGAGGATCCCTTTTAATCTTTTGCATATCATTATTCAAAGGCATCAGGGTTTGGAGGCATCATCCTCACAGCCCGAGAGCATCATTTCATGGCCCGTGAATCCTTTATTATACGCTTCATGGACTAGGACATTATGGTCCAAAGACGTCATCCTAACCGTTCAAAGACAACATCCATGGTCCAACGAGAACATGCATCATGTTTAAATTTACGCACAATATACGCTTGTATTGCTTATTTGTAGGTAAGCTGGCTAACAACGGCCGTCTCAGCAAGAGCGATCTTGCTGCCGTTCCCGCAACCTAGTAGACTTTGACCATCCGTCTCAACCTAAATATCTCGTACAGTTTAAAAAAAATCTCCATCGACATATTCCGCCGATGGATCCTGAACTACATATGGCCTGATTCCTGTAAGACCAGGTATGTAGGTAGCTCAGGAACCAGAGCACAGTCATATTCTTCAAACCATTTTGTTCGGTCAAATTGGCGATCATATCTTTACCCGACAACTCTTTCATCCTTCCCAGGTAAAGAGGGGCAGCTGTTGATACCCAATTTTTCTCTGTATATTTTATATATGCAAAATACTTTCAAAATATCCTATGTATGCATACATAGGTATATCCAAATGTTTTAGTATTTTTTCTAATTTTAAAACATTTTTTTAAATCAATTTATTGCCCTATTTTAGCAGTACAAAAACTAATAATTATTCACAAAATCATCATTTTGGTGAATAATTTATTTTATTCTCATATTTATACCAAAATATAGCTAAGGTAATTTTTACGCATTTTTAAAAATTTATTTAGTATTTTTAAAGCTAAATTGCATATAATTGCAATTTTAGCCTATCTTAAGATTTATTTACGTTTATAATTATGAAATTAATTCTAGTATTTTTAGTTTGATATTTATACATTATTAATTAATTTAGTACTTTCAATTTGTTTTCATAAATCATTTTACTATTTTTTATAAAATAAAAGGGAGAAAATGGCTATTTAAATACTAGCCCTATTTTATTTCAATTTTAGCCTAAAATCAGCCCCAATTAACACCAATTTCAAATTTAAATGGGTCAGCCCAATTCCTAAAATTACCCGCCCCTAACCCGCTTATCCAACCCGCCCGGTTTCCCCTTTTGATCCAGACCGTTGATCATTTTGATTAAGACCAGATTTTCCCCTTTCCTTTATTAATTCCCAAAAACCCCCAACCCTATCTCATTTCTCACCAACCGCTGCATCTTAATCCTCTCATCTCTCAAACTCTCTCGAACCTTCCCCTCTCATCATCCTCACCTCAAAACCCACCAGAATCCATGGCTTCTCAGGCCATGAAAACCTTATGCTCACCTCCTTTTGCTCTTATACACTTGGTCCTTGAAGATTCGAGGTCTGACTTCGAAGGTTTTCGTCCAGATATCTACCGATTCAAGGTTCTACGGTCATCTCCGGCTTTGCTCTGGCATATCCTAGTCTTATGAGCCTGTTTCTGACTTCTTCGACTCAGATCGGAGACCTTTTCAAAGCCTTTCTCATTCTAGGGTTCTTCTGAAACCCTAACCCTTCGAGGGTTTCTCTGATTTTTTCTTAGATCTATTCTATATCTGTGCTCTACTTCAGTTTTTAAACGTTTTCCCTAATTTTTCTTTCAAAAATTACTTCTTTCCGATTTAGGGTTTCTGAAAAAGCTTAAAATGTTTCTCCGACTCTTCTTTTCCGTTCTTTGTGAATATTTGTCACGCATGTGCTTCTACTACTTTATTATGCTATACATGTTCTTATGTGCTTTGTTTTTCTATTGTGTTTTGTACCATGCTCGCATGTTTATCTTGTTGTATTTTCCTATATGATCTTTTGCTATGCTTTTCCGGTATCTTTGTGTTCTTCTACTGTATGTATTTCCTACTGAGTTCTTAAGTTTTGTTTTCCTTCTACTAAACTTTGTCTGAGTTCTTCTACATGACCTCTTTAAACATGTTTCTTCTACGGTTTTCTTAAGTTTTATGCCATCTCTTTTCTCTTCTGAACCTTGGCTAAGCTCCTTCTAAAAAGTACTTTCTTATGCTATATATCCTATTGTGTTCCTAAGTGTTATTGCTTTTTCTTCTACTGAACCCTGTTTAAGTCCCTTCTAAAAGGTTTTCTTAAGAACGTATCTTTTACTGTCATGATTATTCTCTCATTATGCTCCTACACTCTGTCTGCTTTGAATGATATTTGTATTTGCTTGTCTTCTCATGAGATTTTGAAAAGAAATCTCTGAGCCTATTGCCTCCTCATCTCTGTATTCGACTCGAGTCGGAAACCCTAGAATTTGGGGGTTTCCTCCGAGTTTAGTCATATGATCAAACTAGGGTCCTGTTTGAGGACCCTTGACTCTTTCAGACTTATTTCTGGGTCTATGAACTAAGTGTGAATTTCTTTTGTTTGCACACAATTCTAATTCTCCTACACTAGACTCTTCTATTGAATAGCATGACAAATTTCTTCATGTTTAACGTGTCTGTGTGCTTTTATATATGAGGAATCTTTCTTCAAAAAGGTTTTCCAACTTGTGATTGATTCAGAATTCCTTTTAATAAGTTTAATTGATTGGTACTAATTTTCCTAAAGTCAAAATCCTTCCCATCTTTCTGACCTGGTTCATTCATACGAAATCCTCAATTTCTGATTTACTAGCTGTTAACTGATTTCCTTTCCTTATTTTCACAAACCATGTACTATCAAGACTTTTTCCTTAAATAAACCTCTATGTATTTACCCCTCTTGTACTGCTCTGGGAAAGTTTTGATTGACCCATTTCCTTAATTATTTTGCCCGTTTGAAATCAGAATCCCTTAATTAAAGGGAGACCTTGTGTTATTGATTTCCAAACAATTTTCTTAACTATTTCTACTTTCTTTCTGCACTATAAAAGGGCACGACCCTTCTGCACTTTTGGACACCTTCAATTCAATTTACACTTCAGACTTCACAATATCTTCTAAACTCATAGCATTCTAATTGCTCGTTTACACTGGGGCTTTATAAGACTACTGCTTTCTCTTTGTTTGTTTTCTTTGAAACTGGTATGTCCTAATTTTAGTTTCAACATCCCCAATGTGTTTACTTAAAGTTTTTATATCCATGGTTACTTTACTGCTTATGTAGAGTTCAATATTTAATTTAACATGCCTATGTTCTACTGCCTGTTTCTACTATGAATCTTTGCTCCCTACCCCATTACCCTTATGTGTTTGTAAGTGGTGACTTAGGGCATGGCAACATGAGTTGTTTCCCATGACCTAAGTTATGAATCCGTAAGGTACTAACCTCTAACAGGCTGTATGGTGTGCCAGCATAGGCCATTGCTGAGTATGCCCATCAGTCTGCTTTTCTTGTGTTCTTGAAAATTCCCTACTCCCCTACCCCTCTAGGCACTAATTTCAAGTTATTCCTCTCTACCTTTTCCCTTTTTTTAGAATTTCACTCCTGCACTCGCACTCTTTCTTAGCTTCTAAGTTCCCCCCCCCCCTCTTGTGAGCCTTGCCTTGGAACCTTGAGTTACCTCTGAACTTGGACACGTGAGGGCTGGCCCTTCCACACTGCACTATATCCTAATCTGGTTACACATTTGGGTGTGAGCACTGCTCGTAGTCCCTATGATGCTCTTAGGGAACTCTAACACACCCAAATGAGAGAAAGGCTTTGGTTCATGATCTCTTGAAGTTGGTTCATCTCATACTTCAGACATGGAGTCTGAATTAGGCTCCCCTTGGTTGTAATTTAATTGCTGATGTAATTTTGCTTTTCTTATTCATTCCAGGCTGTAATAACTAGTAATAAATGATTAGGGACGGCTAGTGAAAAGGGGAGGAAATAAATGTATGCAAAGGGTAGATAACTTGCCTATAGGTTTACTAATTTCTGCATTCACATAGATATCCTGCCTATAGGTTTACTAATTTCTGCATTCACATAGATATCCTGCCCATAGGTTTATTAATTTCTGCATTTACATCCTATCTACAGTTTATTTATGAATTTTTGCATATCATGTAGACATCTTGCCTATAAGAGTTTCTTTCTGAATCTATGCACTCACATATAGAAATCATTCCTATAGAATTTTGCATTTGCATATAGACACTGGGACTATAAGAACTTCTGCATTCTCATCTTTAGATAACATGTTTATAGGAATTTCTGCATAGATACCATGGTTATAGGATGCACATACATGTAGATAATATGCCTATAGGACCTTTCTGATTCTTGCATACTCCGCTCTCATTAGGCAAACATAATTATAGGACTTAATAATCAGTGCAAGTAGATATCACGTTCGTAATAAAATACAACACCTAGACAACATGTTTCTACACTTCTCTATAACAGTGTTTTATGTTAACAAACACTTAGAAAGCATGCCTATAGGGGTTCTAATCCAAATCTGAATCGCCTCACTCGTTTTAACTTTAATCTGTCAGTAGTAATGCGTTATCAATCGTAGAACTTGTTTTATTCTATTAAAACTGGCAACCTTTATGTAATCAGTTTACCTCTTTGTTTTTTAAACTAGTAGATATCATGCTTATAGGTTTCGCCTAACACTTAGGAAAGCATTAGGGTAAAAGTTTTAACTGTACCAGTCTTTATTAATTACAACTAGCAGGCAGGTCTAATTCGGACTTCTTATCTGAAAATATATGATAAATCAGCCTACTTTAACTTCTTAAGTTTTAATCATACCCTAATCAGTATGTGCAAGACATGCTAAATCATATGTTTTTCTTTGGTTTAAGGAGGTCTATTTGAGTCGTACTTGTTTATGTGCTTTCCCAATGCTTGCTATATATATGTTTTGATTGTCACCTTAGAATTTTGTCCTTTTAAAACTGTAAAAACCTCATACCCCTTCCCTTTTACGATTAGTAGTCCCAATTACCTCCGGGACTGATAGGATCGAGGCGGATAATAGCATGCAATAAGTAGGCAAGACCATTTCGCGTTTAATACCTTAACGGGGTGGGAAAGGGTAGATATGGATATGATGACCGCGCGATAATGTCACATGTAGCCCCTCATCGAGGAGTGATTACTGGACATTGCGTGGGGTGATCCATATTATTTATAAACCTAGGACTCCCTTTCCTTTGTTTCGTTTCTTTGTTTCTTTGAAATTTCAAACTGTTTCTCTCAGCTTTCTTTTAATTCTTCCCAACTTTGTTTATTTGTAACCATTATGTGAAAACCCCCTCTTACTTGAAGTTTTATTTGCCTACGTGTTGTTTGCGCTTAAAGTCAAAATAATTATCTGGCCGGGAACCACACTAGTAGATCCTGAGGGGTGCCTAACACCTTCCCCTTGGGATAATTTCAAGCCCTTACCCAATCTCCGGTTACTCAAAACAAAACCTTTTTTAGTGTCCTAGTGCACTCTAATCATTAGGTCGCAACTTTCCAATTCAAACCCAATTCCCGAAGGGGAACGAGTTGTACTCCCAAATGTCCTAAACCCGATTTCGCGAGAAAAAAGGGGCACGACAGGGGCTACATGTGGTATTAATGCAATGGTCATCATATCCATATCTACCCTTTCCCGCCCCGTGAAGGTAATTAAAGCGAGGGTTGGTCTCGACCCCTATTGCGTGCTGTTACCTGTCCCTTCCTATCAGTCCTGGAGGAATTTAGGACTCCTATCCTAAAAAGGGGGGTGCTAGGCAGACCCTCGGGTTTAAATGCAAAATACTAGGCGATAAATAAGAACATATAGGACTGCATTTAGGGGGGAAAACACGGAAAACAGATAGAAGGCTCAGTTATACCTCCACAAGTAATGCACAAAGACAACACGACTCATACACAGATAAGGTCCACATTCAGATCCTATGCATGGTATCTAAGTGACAATAGCAGAATCAGATTTATTACATGACTCAGAAAAGAAGTCTGAATCAGGCTTGCCTACTGATTCTAACTATTGATATTTAAGCAGCATACATAAAGAAGCATGTTTCCAGTTTTGATAAATTTAGCACCTAAGGCTTACCTAGGTGTAAAACAGTGTTCCAATTACCAGAGTTACTTAGAGAAGACTGTTTGAATTTTATTACTAAACATGTTGTTCTAAATGTTCAGAATTCCGGAATTATTACTAGATGGGTTAATCTATTAAACTAGAGATGCCTAAGCAGATGTGAATGCAATTCTAAAGGCATGATATCTAATGCACAAAAATGCAGAGTGATGTATATGCAGGTCCTGAGCAAGATTTTTTTCTAAATACATAAGTATCACGTACTTTCATAATATGCAGAAGATATGGAAATGACTTGTTTATTAGCGTTGTTTTAATCCTACGGCAGGATCTCTAAGTGTACATGGCAGTGCATAACATAATGGTAAAGTACTAGATATTAGCAGATTTTAACACATGATTTTGTAAGGGTGCACATGCTGGAACAATAAACGTGGGGACCTAAGAGCATGATTTCTAATGCATGTATGAATCTTAAGCATGGTTTCTATTGCGCAATTAGGAATATAAACCTAATAACATGTTTTTTACCCTTAACAACTATAGCATGTATATTTACCCCATCCCTTTTTCACTATCCAACCCCAGAGTCGTCTATAAATTATTACAAACCAATACTGAAATGAATTACATATGTAGAAATGAAAAATAAGAAGTTACACTATAGGGAGCCTAATTATGACTTTCTCCCTGAGTTATGTAATAAATCACTTCAAGTACCAAGATTGTTCCATAGCCTTCTCATATCTGGGTGTGTCATAGTTTCCTAAGGACCTCAAGGGATCCCGAGCAGTGCTCACACCCAAATTTCATAGCCAAGACAGAGTAAGTGCAGTGTGGAAAGGTCATCTTTTGTGTGTTCAAGTTCAGAGGAAGTTCAAGGGTTCCAAGGCAAGGCTCACACAAAAAGGGCAGAACCTAGTGGTCTAAGAGTAAGGTGAGAGTGCTTGATATAAGTTTAAAAGAGTTGAGTTGGAAACAGTTTTGAAAATGATTAGTTTGAAATAAGTTTTGGAAAAAGCAATAGAAGAGTTTGCCTTAGTGAAAACCAGTTTGGAGAAGAAAAGAAATAGGACAATCGACAACTCAAGACCAAATCAACATACATGGTTCAAACACAATAGGGAAATGAGGAATTGGGGACAAATAGTTCATATGTGAAATCATATTTGCACACAGGTTAACACCAGAGAAGTGCTATAGAAATTAAATAGTCACATCAATAGTATATCACAAAGTGTTCATGCCAGGAGTTTCACGGTATTAGATCAAGTGGTGCTAAACAAAGTTACTCATTAGTTTTAGGGGGAAGGGTTTAGGATCACATAGTGACTGGGTGTCACAAACACATGCTTACAATGTATTGAGGGTTAGGGGGGTAGGACAGAATTGTAGTAGAAAAATGTAAGAAAGCAGTAGACATGTTGAATTACAAGGAAGGGGTCTATTACACAGAGTTAGTCATTCTACTTAGTGTTAATCAATTATATTAGGAGTCTATGATACTAACATGGCATACTAGTCGAGGGAAATAAACAAGAACTCAAGTAGACATGCTGGCCGAGTATCAAGCAAGACAAGTGATACCCCGACATGCTGATTACATACTTGAACAAGAGAGGGCAAAACTTAAGCATGCTGTATAAAGTAGTAAACAAGAAGAGAAATTAAATACATTAGCCATTAAATTAATGCAGAAGGAGACATGGATTAACAGACATAGAGCACATAGAGTTGAGTTTCAGAATTGAACTAGGAATATACCAGTTAAGGAAGCAAAAATGCAGAAAGTAAAGCAAGTAGAGTTGCACAGTCTAGCCTTGGCTTTCAGCCGGCTAGACGAGTAGTTAACACAAGTAACAAAGAAAGAAAAGAGAGTTTGAGTGTGGGTGTGTGTATTCTCAACTATTGTTTGAGTGTTAAGAAGTAAAATAAGAGTGTATATATAGCACTTTAGGAGTAGAGCCAATAAGGTAAAGAAACAGAAGCCAATCACTTAGGGACAATCACAGAATTATAGAATCAAATCACCTAAAGGGGTTAGAAATAAATTCCCTTAATTAGGGGTAATTGATTAACAGTAACAACAGGGGTTTAATTAAGGCAAGGAGTCCAAATCATACCAAATAAGGAGTCAATAAGAATCCTAAAATTATACAAGCAATCAATAAAGGAAGAGATGACAAATTAAAGTCATAAACGAGGAAATAAATATAATCTATGCACACGAATCTTAATAGAGTAAAGTCATCGGCAAAACCTTCAAAAGAATAGTGATTTCCATAAAGAATTACTCAAATCCCATAAAATAAAGATTAGACTAAGTAAAATCTCAAAGAAAATATAGTACTTAGTCAGAAAAGCAGGTTCAAACTCTAATAAAGATTAATTAGGGGAAAACTACAAAAATACTGGATTTAACAAGGAAAAAATGTTTAAGTCCAAAAGATCGAGTAAAATAACACGACTGGTACCACAAAGATACCCCAAATCGAAGCACAAATTGAAGGAACCACATAGAATCAATTAGGGTTTCATATTCTTGCACAAATCACTCGCGAAGACGAAAGGATAATTAATCAAAAACTTGGAAGTCAGAAAAACCCTTTGAAAAACAACTTGAGATGAACCCTTGTTTAGGAAGAGTGATTAAAAATTCGAAATAGTTAGTTAAAATAGGAGGTTTTTAAAAGAAAACGCTGACTAATACTCGAATCACCTCAGATCTAGAAAGATCTGAGAAGAATCGAACAATAGCGAATCTAGGGTTTTCGAAAAATAGTAGAGATGAAGAAAAATTGGTTAAAAACTCATGGATATACCTAGATCTAAGACAGATCTAAAGAAAAGTGGAAAATCTCAAGAGTTTGGGTTTCAGAAAACCCAGAGAAGATGAGAGAATCTTAAAATGCTACAGGTTTCAGCCGGAAAAGTCATAGATCTTACTCGAACATCCATGGATGGCCGGGAAATGGCATGAAAGACCATGGATAGGATTTGAACCGCTCCAGGTTCACCAGAGGGCCTCAGGGTAGTGTCGAACCGGCGTGGGGTGAAGCAGAGGCCAGGAGATGATGAGAGGCCATGATTTTTTGCGAGGGAGGTGGCCGAAGAAGGTGGAACGTGATTGTGAGCACGTGATTTTTGCCTCATACGAATTACTCCAAAATAATTCCCAAAATTAGGTCTTGTCTTTAATTATGTGTGATTTTCCTGATTGTTTGCATATATTTGTAGGCATGTTTAATTTTATTAATGCATTAAAAATACAAAAATATAGCATTGGCATTTAAGATTCGATTTTTATATTTTTTGGAATTAATTAATAATGAGGTGTTTTACAAAAATTAAAATTCAAAAAAAATAATAACATATTTTTGTAATTTTAGTCAAATTGTGTGATTTTCTTTTAATTTGGCATTTAATTATTTAAGGTAATTATTAGTTAGAGTTAATTAGTGTTTTTAAGTTAATTTGGTGTTTTATAACTTAATTAGGATTTTAGTTTTATATTTTTTTATTTTTTTTAAAGAAAAAGAAGAAAAGAAAAGAAAAAGAGTTAATAAAAGAGAGGAAATCAAATTTGGGCCAAAAGATCCCCAAGCCCCAAACAAAACCCGTCCAAACCCACCCCAAACCAGCCCAGACCCGTCTGCCATACCCGGTCCACCCCTACCTGAACCAAACGACATCGTTTGGACACGTTTTGATCAGGGCCATCAATTTCATTTGATCGAACGGACCCAAAGCTTTGCCCATTACCCGACCCCGACCCATTTCATCTAAGACCGATCCGGTCTTTAAATCACTCAAACGACGTCGTTCCAATTAGTCAGATGATCTATGCCATTGATCTCGTTTAATCTAACGGCCTGGATCCAATTTCACGCCAGTATATATTTGACCAAACAGACCCCACCCCCCTCATAACCCCCCATCTCATCTTCCTCACCCAAACCCTAGAGACCAGCCGCCACCATTCCTCACTGCCCTCCGGTGGCAGCGCCGGCTCCAATCACTCCCAAAAATACACCCCAAAACCCCATTGATCTCATCTTCCCGGATCCGTAACCCTTTACCTTCGAACATGCCTGAATCCCTTCCAATATCGATTCAAAAGGATGAACCCTAGCGCCGCCCTAACTTTCTCAGGTGGCGGTGCCGACTCCAATCCCTCCCAAATTAACACCACACAACCTCCACAAACCCCTTAGGCCCAATATATCATTAGTTTCCCTCGAATGTATCCAGAACTCCTCGAATATCAAATATGAGTTCGAGCCTTAGAACCTTAAAATTCCGACCAGTGCATGAAAGATCGTTTGGTTGGATTTCTGGGCTTATTCAAACTTGTTTCATCACAGAATAATAAGGCTCGTTTGTTCTGCATCAGGAACAAATGTTTGGTATTATTTTGGGCTGATTCAGAGTGCCAAATCCAAGTTCGAGCCTATCCAGTGAGTTCTTTCCTAGTTTGTTTATTTTCATTAGTGTTATTCTAATATTCGTCTTCCTCGTCTCTTTTTCTTTTTCTGGTCAATTTCATTTGAAATTCGATCAGTTCTTTGGTATGAATTATTTTTGTTCACTGTTGTTTCTTTAAGATTTTGTTTTATAGATTTGTTTCGTATAATTAGGATATCAGCTTGTTGTAAGACTGTGAAATTGTATCTCGTTAATCACTTAGTCAAAATAAGTAGGATTAGTTCAATAAGTTTGGTATTAAGTTCTTGTTTAATTGTGTCAATAAGAACTGATTAATATAAGTAATTCAAGGGTTTACCTACTTAAGAAGTTTCTAGTGGATAGTAAGGTTAGGATTGCAATAATGGATTAAATAATTAAGTGGATAATTGAGTGAACAATGGAGTGGAGGATTAAAGAAATGAAAAGTTAAGTTGGTAGTGGAAAATGCACTAATTGAATGCCCATTTAAGGGAGATTCGGAGAGGAGAGAAGAAAAAAGAAGGGGGCGGAGAGAGCGGTATACACTCGATATGCACTCTGGATACACTGGATATACAGGGGCAGTATTCATTTTGGAGAGAGTAAAAAAGATAGAACCAAATTTTCTGAAATATTGAGAGCGGAAGAACACCAGAGAGAGTTCAAAGCTAGAAAGAGAAAACAAAGAGAGATTTTCGGACTATTTTTCTTCTCCATTTTTACTGGTTTTCTCCGTGTTGCTGGGATTTCTGGATTGAGGTATTGAAGCTACTGTGTTGGGCTTTCTGCTGCTGTATTTTGTTGTTTGTTGTTGTTGATTGCTTACCCCATTTTTCTGTTCTACATACCAGGTATTCTCTTGAAACTATGTTGGAAATGAAGCCTGATTAAGTTTGTGTAAAGATCTGTGAACCGAGCTGGAGTTTAAAGGAAAAACATTAAGTTCTTGTTGTAATTTCTGCTCGATGCTGTCATTTTATTGTTCATGCTTTCAGTCTAGTTTATTTTGGATATTTCATTCCTAGATGTATATTTTATTTAAATGTTGGGTGATATTTGTTTGAATATAGGTGATTCAGGAATGTTGTAAACCTCATATAATCATGTGTTAATTGAAGATTATGATCCTTAATTAATTAGTTAAGATTGGATGATTTGGATGTACGTTTCATGGCTGTGGTTCAAATTACAAGTTTAGACCCTTTATGTGGTTGATCTAGTAAGCTTGGTTTGGATTTATTTCCTACTGTCCATTTTAGATATGTTCCTATATAGCTTGAAATACAGCACAATGGTTTTAGAGTTGTCCTTCAGTTCTGTTGTTATTCATGTATGAGCACTTTTTTATCTTAAAATGGTTTTTGAATGAGGTTTGAGCTTGGTTTTTTACTTGAAATTTTCAGATTCAAATTAACCTTTCATATTTAGTTTTTCTTTGGCAAGTTTCCATGACATGTGGTATGTTTTAAATATGTTATGCTTGAATCAGAATTTAATATAAACTAGGGGGAAGGGACCTTTGAGTTTTGTTAATTGGTGAATAATTTGTGTAAAGGTGTGTTGTTGCAACTAGGATTGTATCTTTATTTTGGAACCTATGTTAGCATAAAAATGTTCTTTGCATTTGATTCAAAGATTATTAGTATTTCTTCAATCCCATAATTTCTTGAATGATGCAATTTGCTTCAAACATATTTGTTGGGCCGTGTATTGGGCTTCCATCATTGGCCTAATTTCGATGGTCTTCCCCTTCCACAATCAGGCTGCCAAACCGGGCTTCAAGTTGAGCCCAATTATTTCACACGCTGAGCCTGCAGTAATGGGCAACCAGACGTGGGTTTTTGACTAACTCGGCCTTTCCACAATCAAATGTGGGTGGTCTGCTACCAGTTCATTTTTTTATTAAATTATTAGTTTAAGCTTTGGCATAACATAAGTAGGAATCCCCTTATGTTCTTTGATGAACTAGTCACGTCCTTTTAATTAAAGTCGGGATGCGCCGTGCCAAATAAAAATGACAAATGCGTGACACTCATATAATTATTTCTTTTAAAAAATACTTAAAATTTGAGGCGTGCCATTTAGCTAATTATCAGGGCCCTCGCAAAGTTGATAACGCGTTAGTTGCTTTAGGCACGTTTAATATACTGTCATGGTTGTGGACACGTTCACATGATATGATTACAGTTCTAAAGACAATTCGGAGTATGCGTTCGCGCAACTTCGAACAAATCTTCTCAATAAAAATGGGTTTTCGGAGGTTATTAAATTAAATTAGCTCATATAGTCCGAGGCGCGCCGCCTGCCATTTAATCATACAAAAATGATAAATGTTCGTAGTTTGTTTTAAGCACGCGCAACTTTGGCCAAATTAATTTTTATAATAAAAATATTATTAATTCAACTGTGTACACGTTCGCACGACACGATTACAATTTCTAAAAAATGAACACTCGTAGTTTGCTTTAGGCTCGATTTAGACTAGTGTTGTAATTACGTATACGTTTCGCGTAACATGATGGCATACTTTGATTCTAAAAAGTGACTTGAGGGATGCGTTCGTGCAACTTCAACCAAATACTTCTTAATAAATCGACAAAAGAGTTATTAATCGAGGACACGTTCTCATGACATGATTTTGACGCGCCAAAAGTGTTATTAATTATGTACAATGCAAAAATAAAATGAATATACGTACGCGTGATTCGTTTCATGACAATTTTATAATTACAAATAATCAAGCTAAAAGCGCTGATAAAAGCTAAAAATACACAACAAGTTTAAAACGTGTAATAAGTCAGATAATTAGGCCAAGTATAAATTGTTAAGCGACCGTGCTAGAAACACGAAATTCGGGAGTGCCTAACACCTTCTCCCGGGTTAACAAAATTCCTTACCCAGGTTTTCGGTTCGCAGGCTACAATACAGAGTCAATCTTTTCCTCGATTTAGGATTCGAACCGGTGACTTGGGACACCATAAATTATCCCAAGTGGCGACTCTGAATCTTTAAATAAATGAATCCCGTTTCGATTGTCCTTTAATTGGAAAAACTCCCTTATACACTCCTTCCCGGGGGTGTAGTGAAAAGAGGAGGTGTGACAGTGATTAGGGTTTGAGGGTGTCTGAGAGAGAAGATAAGAGGAGAGGATTCAGACGCGGCGCAAATAAAAGAATGAGGTAGCGTTTCGGGGGTTGTTGGATTAAAAAAGGAAAGAAACGGTGTGGACCGTTGATCTAAGAGATCAACGGTCGAGATTAAATGGGGTAGGGGGGTTCCGGGTTTGGGTATGGGTCAATAGGGTGTGGGTCGGGTTTTTAATGTAAATTGGGCTGGGAATTGGGGTCCGAATTTGGCTATAATTGAATGCCAATTTGGCTATAATTTAAATAGCCAGTTTTTTCCCTATTTGATTTATAAAAAATAGTAGGTAATTTCTGAAAATTAATTTAAAAAGCTAAATGATTTATAATACATAATTAGCAATTTAAAAATACAGGATCCAATTTTATGCATATAAAACATAATTAAATCTTAAAAGGGGCTAATATTGCAATTATGTGCAATTTAGCTTTAAAGATACTAAATGTAATTATAAAAATATGTAAAAATTAGCTTAGCCATATTTGGCATAAATATAGACATCCCATAAATGACTTATCAAAACAATAATTTTAGAAATAATTATTGGGAATTTTATGGGTAAAAACTGAGAAAATAAGTCAATTAAAAACCTTAAAATTGAGGAAAAAAATAATAATACCTTGGACATGCTTATATATGTATATATATATATGCTATTTTGAAGGTATTTTGCATATTGAAAATTTATAGAAAAAAATTGGGTATCAACAGCTGCCCCTCTTTACCCAGGAAGAATGAAAGTGTTTCCGGGTAAAGAAATGATGGCCAATTTTGACCAAGCAAAATGGGGCTTGAAGAGGTTAGGCCGCACCCTGGCTTCTGAGCTGCCTACATATCCTTGATTTCATAGGAATTAGGCCATATGTAGTTCCGGATTCACTTGCGGAGTATACCGATGAGGACATTTCAAGAACAGACACAATATCTAGGTCTGGGTGAGTGGATGGTTTACGGGAATGGATAGGTTTGTTATGGCTGAGGAACATGAGCAGGATCGCTCCTGGTGGGATAGCCGTTGCTCGCTGGCTTACCTGCAAATAGAAGCAATACAAGCGTATACTGTGCGTAAATTTAAACATGATGCAAATTCCCTTTGGACCATGAATATTGTCTTCAGAGATGAGGATGATGTCTTTAGACCATGATGTCCCGGGCCATGAAGCATATGATAAGGGATTCGTAGGCCATGAAATGATGTTCTCGGGCTATGAGGATGGTTCCCCCAAACCATGACGCCTTTGAATAATGATATGCAAGAGATTAAAAGAGATCCTCAGGACATGACATGGTGTTCTCGGGCTATGAAGATGGTGCCTCCGAACGATGATGCCTTTGGTTGAGTTGGCGATATTTTAGCCCATAAATGATGCAGTAGTATGATGCGGACAAGACAGAGCTTAGTATTGCGAGTTGAAGGGCAGAGCTTAGCCCGTAATAGAAGCGAGATAAATAGTGTTTGGGATAGTGCTTAGTTTTGAAGGAAACTGGAGGCGGAGCTTAGCCTCGAAAAGTAGAAAAGTAGCCTTACGCAAAGATGCGAATGCTGGTGGAGGTAGAGCTTAACCTCAGAAGGCAGAATGGTATCCTTATGCAAAGATGAGAATGCAAATGCAGATGGAGGAAGATCTTAATCTCAGAAGGCAGAATGGTTGCCTTATACAAGTTGGAAGGCAGAATAGTAGCCTTATGCAATGCAAATGCAGATGGAGACAACATTTAGTCTCGGAAGGCAGAATAGTAGCCTTATGCAGATTGGAAGGCATAATGGTAGCCTTATGCAATGAAGATGCAGATGGAGACAACATTTAGTCTCGGAAGGCAGAATAGTAGCCTTATGAAAATTGGAAGGCATAATAGTAGCCGTATGCAATGCAGATGGGGACAACGTTTAGTCTCGGAAGGCAGAATAGTAGCCTTATGTAGATTGGAAGGCAGAATGGTAGCCTTATGCAATGCAAATGCAGATGGAGACAACGTTTAGTCTCGGAAGGCAGAATAGTTGCCTTATGTAAGAAACAAAATAACAAATGACAGTGGAATTTTTCTTAGCTGATAGCAGATTGCCGTATTGTGATTACTGGGCGCATTGTGACATATGGGACATCACTGGTGTGTGCCGATAACAAATGTTGACAAGTCCAATGATTTAGAGAGTCGTATTCTTGAACAATGTTTGTCCCATGGGCATACAATATATTTAACGATTTCGCAATCTTAGTGCCTGCAACCAAAGAAAAATTGTGAGTTTTGTAAGGGGGAAGGTTAGTTCGTATCCCCACTGGCTTTGCTTGACTTGTTCGACTTTGATTTGGTTATACTATCCGTATCATTGGGTAGCATTGCTAAACAAAGTAGTTTCACTAATAAATATGCATGATTTTGTAAAAGTATGACATAAATATATAATCAAAAATAGCTTTTAGATGAACCGACGACTGTGACGTAGTTCAGGACATTGCAACCTCTCCTGCTACGAAATTTGAGGATCCTCCTAGAAATTCTGCCCTAGTTTGATGGGTTGACGTTTATGACTGCAACTCATATGACGATTGGCTGAAATTACTTCGGAATTTTGAGGGTCCTCAAAATTCTGCCCCAGTTTCCAATTGTGGGGGAAATGAAATTTTATTAAATTGTGACCGAGCCCATAAGGCTACCTACATATCCCCTCTTAAATGGGAATCAGGTTAGGCATAGTTCAATTTACATCATATAAGGAAAGCATAAAGATTACACATAGTAACGCTTGACTGCATCTGAATTGATCAGCTTTGGCCAGACTTCTCCGTCCATTTCTGCAAGTATAAGGGCTCCTCCTATTAAAACCCGGTGAACCATGTATGGACCCTTCCAGTTGGGAGAGAACTTTCCTTTGGTTTCATCTTTATGCGGAAAAATTTTCTTTAACACCAGTTGTCCCGGTGCGAACTGTCTTGGCTTGACTCTTTTGTTGAAGGCTCTGGACATTTTATTCTGATAGAGTTGACCATGGCAAACTGCATTCATTCTCTTTCCATCTATAAGGGCTAGTTGCTCATAACGACTTTTCACCCACTCCGCGTCGTCGAGCTCAACTTCTTGTATGATCCTTAGGGAAGGAATTTCTACCTCAGCGGGAATGACATCCTCTGTACCGTAAACGAGCATATAGGGGGGTTGCCTTGTTGACGTGCAGACTGTGGTGTGATACCCCAGTAGAGCAAATGATAACTACTCGTGCCACTGTTTATGCTTCTCTATCATTTTCCTCAATATCTTCTTGATATTCTTGTTGGCGGCTTCTACAACTCCATTCATCTAAGGCCTGTAGGCTGTGGAATTCTTGTGTCTGATCTTGAAAGTTTTGCACATAGCTTTCATCAAGTCGTTGTTGAGGTTGGAGCCATTATCAGTAATGATTGATTGTGGAATTCTGAATCGACAAACGATGCGGTCGCGGACAAAGTCTTCCACGACTTTCTTAGTCACTGCTTTGTAAGATGATGCTTCGACCTATTTGGTGCAATAGTCGATGGCTACCAAGATAAATCTATGTCCGTTGGAAGCAGCATGCTCGATTGGTCCAATAACGTCCATTCCCCAAGCGACAAACGGCCACAGTGAGCTTGTTGTGTTGAGCTCGCTTGGGGGTACCTTTATCATGTCTGCATGTATCTGACAGCGGTGGCATTTTCGGACATATTGGATGCAGTCTATTTCCATAGTCATCCAAAAGTAACTGGTCTGAAGTATCTTCTTTGCTAAAACAAAACCGTTCATATGTGGACCACAGGTCCCAACATGAATTTCCTCTAGTAGCCTGAATGCTTCCTTTGCATCGACACATCTTAATAATCGTAAATTGGGAGTCTTCCTATACAAGATTCCTCTACTATGAAAGAAGTTGTTGGACAATCTCCAAAGTGTGCGTTTCTGAGTGGGATAAGCAAGCTCCGGGTACTCTTCTTTTGCCAAATATTCCTTGATATCATGAAACCAAGGCTTTCCGTCTACTTCCTCTTCAACATGGGCATAGTAAGCTGGTTGATCATGGATTTTCACTAGAATAGGATCAATGAAATTCTTATCGAGATGCTGTATCATAGATTATAGGGTAGCCAATGCATCGACGAACTCATTCTGGATTCTGGGAACATGTTGGAATTCCGTCTTTGTGAACTTCTTTCTCAATTCTTGTACGTGATCCAGATATGAGAGTATCTTGGAGTTCTTGGTTGCCCATTCTTCTCGTACCTGATGTATAAGTAAGTTTGAATCCCCAATCACTAGCAGCTCTTGAACGTTCATGTCAATGGCCATTTTGAGTCCTAAAATGCAGGCTTCATATTCGGCCATATTGTTGGTGTATGGAAACCTGAGTTTGGCAGACACCAGATAATGCTGACCGATTTCTGATATTAGGACTACTCCTATGCCAACTCCTTTGAAGTTTGTTGCTCTGTCGAAGAACATTCTCCAACCGTCATAGGATTTCGCAATGTCTTCTCCTATGAATGATACCTCCTCATCAGGAAAATACATTTTCAAGGTTTTGTATCCTCCATCTACGGGGTTTTCAGCAAGGTGATCTGCTAGTGCCTGTCCCTTTACCGCTTTCTGAGTTACGTAAATAATGTCAAACTCACTCAATAGGATTTTCCACTTGGCTAGCTTGCCGGTGGGCATGGGCTTCTAAAAGATGTACTTCAAAGGATCCATCCTCAATATGTGATTTGTAGTATAGGCACAGAAGTAATGTCTCATCTTCTGAGCTACCCAAGTCAAAGAACAATAGATGCATTCCAATAGAGAATACCAGGCCTCGTACGGGGTGAACTTCTTACTGAGATAATAAATAGCTTGCTCCTTCCTACCCATTTCATCATGCTACCCCAGAACGCAGTTGAAAGCTCTATCCAACACTGCAAGGTAGAGTAATAAGGGTCTACCAGGTTTGGGCGGGACTAAGACCGGTGGCGTTGACATATACTCTTTGATTTTGTGGAACACATTTTGGCCATCATAGGTCCATTTGGTGGTGGAATCCTTCTTTAACATCTTAAAGATTGGCTCACATATATCTGTAGACTGTGCTATGAATCGGCTGATGTAGTTAAGCCTTCCCAAGAAACTCATCACATCCTTCTTTTTCTTTGGCGGTGGTAGTTCTTGAATGGATTTGACTTTCGATGGGTACAGTTCTATTCCTCGACGGTTCACAATAAACCCAAGCAACTTCCAGTAGGAACCTCAAATGCACACTTTGCGGGGTTTAGTTTCAGGTTGTGTCTCCGTAATCTATTGAAGAACTTCCTCAGATCTTCCATGTGGTCAGTGACCTTCTTGGATTTGGTAATAACAACATCCACATATACTTTTATCTCCTTGTGTATAATATCATGAAAAATGGTAATCATGGCCTTCATGTAAGTGGCCTCTGCATTTTTCAGGCTAAATGACATCATCTTGTAACATTACACTCCCCACGGTGTAATGAAAGCCGTTTTGTCAGCATCTTCCTTATCCAGACAGATCTGATGATAACCAGCGAAGCAATTTACGAATGACTGTAGTTCATGCTTGGCACAATTGTCAATTAGGATGTGTATATTTTGCAAAGGGAAATCATCTTTCGGACTGGCCCGGTTGAGATCCCAGTAGTTGACACAAACTATGACCTTCCCATCCTTCTTTGGCACTGGCACAATATTGGCTAACTATATCGGGTATTCTATTATCTTGAGAACCTTAGTGTTGATCTACTTGGTGGCTTCTTCTTTGATTTTCAAACTCATATATGGCTTGAACTTTCTGAGCTTTTGCTTTACCGGTGGACACATTGGATCGGTTGGCAGTTTGTGAGCCACAATAGACGTACTCAGACCAATCATTTCATCATACGACCAGGCGAATATGTCCTCATACTCTTTTAGAAATTCCTTATATTATTTCTTCTCTAAGGGCGATAGGTAAATGCTGATTCGCATTTCTTTGATGTTTTCTGTATCTCCCAAGTGGAAAATCTCGGTCTCGTCCAGGTTGGACTTAGGCCTATTCTCAAAGTTCTCAACTTCTTTGACAATCTCGTCAGGTATGTCATCTTTCTCTGAATCAATGTCCATTTGTTTTGTTGTCTCATTGTATGTTACAGTCATTGGTTCATCGAGACAAGTAGTAGTAATGCTGTATTGGTAAAGCACAGAGAGAAAACAATAGCAATAAATATTTAATTCATAAGAAAAATAAAAAATGCTTTTAATAAATTGAATAACTCTTTTGAACACTGAATATCTTATTGCGGGAATTGAAAAAATGCGAAAAGAAAATCATTTAGTAAAAACAGTGAACAATGCTTGTTTTAGCCTTGCTACCCTGAGGCTCGTCGGGCTTTGGTTGTCCTGATGGTCCAATTCTTGAGATGTGCCCCTCTGCTTACAGCCTGTATGGAAGGGCCTTCCTCCCCCTCCTCCTCGAGAATAATACAACAGTCCATATCACTATCCTCTAAAAACAAGTTCTTCACTACTGCAAGTGCTTCTTCTTCATCTGACCCATAAATAATGCTAGCCTATTGGAAGGTCTACTCCAGATATGGTATTGGCTGCTCTAGTGGATAGTAAGGACCGTGCCATGGTGGCGACCAGTTATTGAATTCTTCCAAGGTGTATTCATATCCTAAACCGAAGGTAGTGCCATATTTCTTGAGTTTTTAGAGATTCCTTGGAGGTTTTTGCCGAGCCCTTTTCCAGGTTTGTGCCCACTCCAACTCAGCATACTCTCGATTTTGCTATCCCACCATTTGTATTTGTCGATAGCATTGACCTGCTCAATATGGTGGTAAATTTCTCCACCCAGCTTCCTTCTTCCCTCGATTGCCGAAATGGTCTGGCGACTGTATATAGGGTTGCTACCGTTGTCGTGAATGATCACTTCCGGGTGATTCTATTCGAACTTTACTGCTTGATGCAACGTTGATGCTACGGCCCCAGCAGCATGACTCCATGGCCGTCCCAGCAGCAAGATGTAAGATGCTAGTACATCTATCACCTGGAAATTGACTTCGAACTAGGTTGGTCCTATCTGCAGGCATAAACTAATCTCCCCAATGGTGGACTTCTGAGAACCGTCCAAGGTTTTCACATTGATTGCTCCATCCTTTATCTCATGCAGTCTTTTACCCAACAACTTGAGTGTTACCAGCGGACAAATGTTAAGACTAGAACCTCTATCGATCAGGATTCTGGTGATGAAATAATCTTCACATTGCACGGTGATGTGCAGTGCTTTGTTCTGCCCCAACCCTTCAGGTGGCTGCTCGTCCTCATGAAAGGTGATCTTATAGCTTTCCAGCACTTGTCCTACCATATTAGCCACTTCCCCGCTAGTGATGTTACTTGGTACTTATACTTCATTTAGCACCTTTAACAAAGCATTCTTGTATGTCTCAGAATTTTGCAGCAAGTAGAGAATGGATATTTATGCTGGTGTCTTGTTTAACTGGTCGATGACCGAATATTCCTTGGCCTGTATTTTCCTCCAATGGTCGTCCGGACCTGTCTCAATGAGGGGCGGCCGGTTGGAGGCTTGCTTGCTTGATTCAGCCAGATGTTCAGGGGTATAGACTCTACCAGTTCTTGCCACACCCTGTGCTGCGATAGTTTATTCAATCCTGACCTTGCCTTTCCTTCTCGCCTCAGCTGTATAGTCCCAGGGTATAGCATTTGTATAGAATGGTGGCATGGTTGACATCGCCACTAGGACCGGCACGACTATTCTTACTTCCAATGGAACATGTGCCTTAGGTGGCAAGACTGCAACCTCAAATGGTGCGGGTGTGTTTTCCGGAGACACGAATTCAACCTCAATTGGTGATGGTTCCTTTGCGGATGGCGCTACTTCAAACTCAAGAGGTATAGACATATTCACCTCAGCGTCCTTAGACGGTTGGACCTGGACTATGATTGGATTGAGGGTAATTGTTGGTTTCTTCGGTTCATCACCTTCTGCGATCAACCCGATTGATTCCTCGGGATCCCAGTCATCTTCTACTTCAATCATGTGGATACATCTACCCTTATGGTCTGGAAGAGTGTTGTTGCGGACGTTTGGAGAGAGCTCCTTTGCCACAATGATATTGTTATCAATCAAGGACTGTATCTTGTCTTTCAAGGAGCGGTATTCGTCGATGGTGTGTCCTTTCATGCCGGAATGGTACGCACAAGACTTGTTTGGGTTAACCCACTGAGAAGGATTTCCAGGGGTTGCAGCAGGGATGGGGTGACATAATCGGCAGCTTTGAGCCTCTCATATAGCGGGTCGATGGGTTCAGCGATGGCTCTATATTGTTTTGGCGGTTTGTGATCAAAATTAAGTCGGGGTCTAGGGAAATTTTGGCATGCAGGGGGTGATTCATAATGGGATATTGAGCATTATAGGTTTGGTAGACATGAGCGGGTTGGGAGTATCTGGGTGAAGTAGGTTGATATGTAGGAGGCAGAGATTAATGATAAATTGGTGGCGGAGCATGGTACGAGGGTAAGGGTGCTTGGTAATTTGGGGTTGGCTGGTATGTGAGTGGAGGTGTTGGATAAGTTTGGTATTTGAGGGGAGACTTGGTCCTTTGTGCAACTATCACAACCCCTACGTCCCTTTTCTTGGACACACCACCGGACTATAAAGCCTTATTCGTAGCTTGCAAGGCTTCGAAGTTTGTAACTATACCACTTTTAATACTTTCTTCAATTCTTTCACCTAACTTGATAATGTCGGAGAACTTGTGGTTAATCATCATCAGCCGTTCATAGTATTGCAGGTCCTGAGCCCGGACAAAGAACTTATTCATTTGCTCCTCTTCTAAGCAGGTCTTACCTTAGTAGCTTTGGACCTCCAGCAAGTAGCATACTCGCGAAACATCTCCGTGGGCTTCTTCTTTAAATTGTAGATATAGAACACGTCTGGTGCGTTCTCTATATTAAACCTTAATTTGAACGCAAAGTCAGAGGCCATGCCTACCTAGCTTGACCACTTCTTGGGATCTTGGCTGATGTACTAAGATAATGCATCTCCTTTCAGACTCCTCATGAACAGCTTCATGCAGATCCTTTAATCCTTCCCTACTCCAACCAACTTGTCGCAATATGTCCTCAGATGGACCCTTGGATCACCGGTACCATCAAATATTTCAAACTTAGGAGGTTTGTACCCCTCAGGCAGTTAGAAATCAGGCTATATGCAAAGGTCCTCATAGTTAAGCCCCTCGATTCCCTTGCTTCCTTCAACGCTCTGAATCCGGCTGGTCAGTTTCTTAAGTTCCTCGGCCAAGTTCATGATAAGTAGATCCTTTTCATCAGACTCAGATGTGCATGAGATAGGTTGGGTGGAGTATGGCATGGTCTCCTCGTATATAGGAGTGTTATGGTGGCCTGGTGTATGGGTGTGGAAATGGTCGTTTATGGAGTTCTGAGGTTCTGGGATGAGTAGTGGAGCGTTGTTTGGGGTATGGCAGGTGTTACATTTGTTCTTTGGTGGAGCAGCGTGATGGTGAGGCGCGGGATGATTCTGTTGTTTTGGTATATTTTAAGGAGGTGTAGGGTTTTGAGCGTTGGGGAAGTTGATATCTGGGGTGTTGAAGGAAAATGACAGGTTTGCCAAATTCCGATCCTGATCGAGCTCTTCCTGGAATTTCAATAGTTTCTGTTCAAGTTGTGACACATTCTCATTAGGAACCTGAATACACTGGCCATCAGTGGCCTCTACCCGTTCAGCTATGTTCTCCTTCCTGATGTTGTTTAAATCTTCCATTTTGCCTTTGTTCTTGCCTTAAATGGGACTAGAAGGAGGAGTGGGTGGAGGGCCCCTGGATCTTGAGAAATAGGATGATGATGCCAGAGTGCACGAACTAACCTTTGGGTAGGGGAATAATAAGAAAAAATAAAAACAAAAGGTAATCAAGTCAGTGAGGATTATAAAAAGTATTGCAATATTTAAACACATAGTGTGGGAATATAAAGCATGTCCTAATTTGGGAACCTCTTTGTGCCCGAGGTAGGCCTAGCGACAAATAGACTTGGAGAACATAGAATGCTAAATGCCTCATTTTATTGATAAAGATAGGTGAATCCCAAAACGACATTAAATAAGCAAGAAACAAAAGTCACTATTGGCCATTGGCCTTATTACATTCATAAAGTGAAAAAGTAAATTCCTATCTATTTGGTCCCAGAAGGACCTTCCTCAGGTTGAATGCTATCGTTGATCAAATCCTCCAGCTTGCGTAGGTTCACCAGTAAAAATGCCTTTGCCATGTGTTCTCCTTCGTTTCCCTCAGCGTTCTGGCAGTTGGCGACTCTCTTCCTCACTTTTCCTTCAAATTCCAGCATATTGTATTATAGATATTCCAACTTTTCGCTAGCTTTGGCGGCCCTCTCTTTCTACTCATTGATTTGGTCATTTAATGGAAGACTCCTCCACAAGTCTAGTAAGAGTGAGGGTGTGCTATCCATACCGAAGTTGGGGACTTCGTTCTTCATTTTCTGCAAAACAAAAGGGTTAAGACCATACCCCCACCGGACTCGACTATTTAACATCAACAATTAGCCTGACGCATTTAGTTCTCCAAATAAATGCACAGAACGTGATGATGTTCGTTCGGGTTTAGAAAAACCCAGTGGACTTTTGGACAAGGCTATCTTAAAGGATCATCATGTAGACAACATACTAACTTGGCTGGTACCCTTGAGCGGACAACCAAGGGGGAAGGCACGAAACTATCGACTGCACCGCTGATCGACTAGATTTACCGCAAATAAGCCTTTCCGAATTTAAGGGGTAATGATATAGGAAGGGCACAACCACTCATCAAGCATTTCTATAGTATTTGTTTGGCACAAGTAGAGTATGATGTTGAGCATGATTATGCAATAATTAAAAGCATGTTGACATGTATTTGCACGTTAAGAAAGCGATAAATATAGCAGTTTCATAATTTAAAGAAGTTATAAAGGAAGGAAACAAGAAAGATACGTCGGTTTTGCTTTTGAAGAAATCAAATTCTTAAAGGAATTAAACAAATAATTGCACATAGGTATGGGTACAATTTCACAAAAAAAAACGGTATGAAATAGTAAAAGCCTAAATATCCCCAGCAGAGTCGCCATGCTGTTGCGCCCCCTTTTTCCTTCGCGGTATCGGGTTTATGACATTTTGGTTAGGACAACTCTTTCCCTTTGAGAAAGGGGGTTTGCATTTTTGAAGAGTTTCCACCTAACAATTTAAGGTGCATTAGGGAACCTATAGGGTTCATTTATAACTATGTTTGGTAACCAGAGATACGGTAAGAGCTTGAAATTATCTTAAGGGGAAGGTGTTAGGCACCCCTCAGGATCCACTAGTGTGGTTCTCGACCAAAACGTTTTTTATTAATTTGTACAACTAGTAAATAAACAAGTATGGATCAAATAGTATGGGATTTACGTTTAAATATACAAGTGTTTGAAAAACAATTAGTGAAAAGAGAAATTTTGAAAAGAATTACAATCTAAGCATGTTTATGAATGTAAAGAGGGGGTGTCCTAGGTTTGTTTGTAATATGGATCACATCAATGCAATACCCAGTATAACACTCCTTAAAGAGGGTCTCACGTGGTATTAACCCACCGATCATCATATTCATATCTACCCTTTCCCGCCCCGTGAAGGTAATTAAAGCGAGGGTTGGTCTCGACCCCTATTACGTGCTGTTACCCGTCCCTTCCAATCAGTCCTAGAGGAATTTAGGACTCCTATCCTAAAAAGGGGGTGCTAAACAGACCCTCAGGTTTAAAGGCAAAATACTAGGCGGCAAATAAGAACACATAGGACTGTATTTAGGGGGGAAACATAGAAAATAGATAGAATGCTCAGTTATACCTCCACAAGTAATGCACATAAACAACATGACTCATACACAGATAAGGTCCACATTCAGATCCTATGCATGGTATCTAAGTGACAATAGTAGAATCAAATTTATTACATGACTCAGAAAAGAAGTCAGAATCAGGCTTGCCCACTGATTCTAACAGTTGATAATTAAGCAGCATACACAAAGAAGCATGTTTCTAGTTTTGACAAATTTACCACCTAAAGATTGCCTAGGTGTAAAACAATATTCCAGTTATAAGAGTTACTTAGAGAAGAATGTTTGAATTGTATTACTAAACATGCTATTCTAAATATTCAGAATTCCGGAATTATTACCAGCTGGGTTAATCTATTAAATTAGAGATGCCTAAGCGGATGTGAATGCAGTTCTAAAGGCATTATATCTAATGCACAAAAATACACAGTGATGTATATGCAGGTCTTGAGCAGGATTTTTTTTCTAAATGCATAAGTATCACGTACTTTTAGAATATGCAGAAGATATTGAAATGACTTGTTTATTAGCATTGTTTTTATCCTAAGGCATGATCTCTAAGTGTACATGGCAGCGCATAACATAATGGTAAAGTGCTAGTTATTAGCAGAATTTAACACATGATTTTGTAAGGGTGCACATGCTGAAACAATAAACATGGGGACCTAAGAGCATAATTCCTAATGCATGTATGAATCCTAAGCATGGTTTCTATTGTGCAATTAGGAATATAAACCTAATAACATGTTTTCTACCCTTAAAAACTATAGCATACATATTTACCCCATTCCTTTTTCACTATCAAACCATAGAGTCGTCTACAAATTATTAAAGACCAATACTGAAATGAAATACATAACTAGAGATGAAAAATAAGAAGTTACACTATAGGGAGCCTGATTAGGACTTCCTCCCTGAGTTATGTAATAAATCACTTCAAGTACTAAGATTGTTCCATTGCCTTTCTCATATCTGGATGTGTCAGAGTTCCCTAAGGACCTCAAGGGATCTCGAGCAGTGCTCACACTCAGATTTCATAGCCAAGACAGAGTAAGTGCAGTGTGGAAACGCCAACGTTTGTGTGTCCAAGTTCAGAGGGAGCTCAAGAGTCCCAAGGCAAGGCTCACACAAAAGGGGCAGAACCTAGTGGTCTAAGAGTACAGTGAGAGTTCTTGACATAAGTTTAAAAGAGTTGAGTTGGAAATAGTTTTGCAATGATTAGTTTGAAATAAGTTTTGGAAAAAGCAATAGAAGTTTTTGCCTTAGTGAAAACCAGTTTGGAGAAGAAAAGAAATAGGACAATCGGCAACTCAAGACCAAATAAACATACATGGTTCAAACACAACAGGGAAAGGAGGAATTGGGTACAAATAGCTCATATGTGAAAGCATATTCACACACATGTTAACAACAAAGAAGTGCTACATAAATTAAATAGTCACATCAATAGTGAATCACAAAGTGTTCATGCCAAGAGCTTACCAGTATTAGATCAAGGGGTGCTAAATAGAGTTACTCATTAGTTTTAGGGGGAAGGGTTCAGGATCACATAGTGACTGGGTGTCACAAACACGTGCTTACAATGTATTGGAGATTAGGGGGTTAGGGAAGAATAGTAGCTGAAAAATGTAAGAAAGTAGTAGACATGCTGAATTACAAGGAAGGGGTCTATTACACAGAGTTAGTCATGCTACTTAGTGTTAATGTTACACCCCAAGTTTTCATACGTGAGAGTACGTCATAAGTCATTGATGTAAGCTCGGAAATGAGATTATATTTGGAAGAAAATAAAGTAAGTTAATCATGTTACCTTGGAGGTTACAAATATTTAAGATCATGAATAACGAGTACCAAGAGGGTTGGAAATCTTAGAAGCTAAACCAATTGAAGAAAATAAGTTTCGTCGAAAGTCGACAAGTTTCGAATGTTATAACATGTACTTTGGGGTGAGACTAGGGTTATTAACATGATAAGGAGGTTATTCTATGAGTTATTTTAGTCGTATGATATTCATTTTCTACATTTTGAAGGCAAGCAAGTTGTGGAACAAGAGTTGGCAAAGGTCATCACAAGTTACATTCATAAATTTGCTGAAATTTAGGTCAAATGTATCTGAGAATTTCTCCAAATATACTTGGAATCATGGGGTGTTCTACCTACCAAATTGAAGGTATACGAGTCTAGTTTCTAACTCATTAAACGGTTCATCAATACAACATTGGAGTAGAGAGATATTTGCATTTTCGCGAGACCGCGCAAGCAGCTCCCAATGGGACCCACTTAGGCGGTGGTTGACCTACTTCAATTTATAAACGATTTGGACGCCTATTTTTGCTCATTTTTCAACTAAAATTCGTCTCCAAACTTCTCCTAACCCTCCTAAACATATACCACAAGGGTTTGAAGTGATTCCAAAGTGATTACACCATATTTCAACATCAAAACTTAGTTCTAGTGAAGAACAACACCTCTTTGAGGTTGTGTTGTCATTGAGGATTGTTGTGGGCTGTATTTGGATGAAATTCCAAGTTTTTGCTGCTGTCTAAGGTGAGTATAACAGCCTACTAATTGTGCTTAATCTTGCTTGTATGTTGGTTAAGTTGTTAGGATGATAAACTATAAGATAATACTTGGATTAGCTTAAGTCACTTCTATGGTGTTGTATTGCTATTAAGGGTTGTTGTAAACTGAATATAACTTGGATTTTGACTTGAAGTTACTGTATAAGGTATGTATATTGTGATCTTTCTTGTGCCTAAGGTTATCTTGATGTTGATTAAGTTAAATGGATGGGCTAGACATGAACTAGTGAATAAAGTTGCTAATTGAGGATAGTTGAAGTTGTGGATTATTTTTGTTGTTATAAATATATGGTTTAAGGCTGGAATCATTGATTAATGACTTCATTATCATGTTAATGATACTTTTATGTTGAAGTAAGAAGTCTATAAGGATTGATAAGGGGTATACGGATTCCAATCGGAGCTTGCCGCTCGTCGTAATGTAGTTGTGACTTCTTGTTATTATATGGTGTCTTGATATTGATAATTATGTATTGATGGATTGCTCTGGTAATTGTTGTTGGTATATGGTATTGGAGGAGGCCCTTGTTACAAGGGAGAAGCTGCCCAAATTTACGTAAACGAGCTACTAGCTTAAGTTATAAACTTAGCCTTTGCTCAGCACTGATTTTGAATCTCCTTATACTATGATAGACTGAGTTGACTTGTTTGAAGAGTTGATTGGAAGGGATTAGGGACTCAATGGGTTTAAGGTAAGTTAAGGCACTTTCTTCTTTCTTTTGGCGTGATATAAAGTGAAATGAATACGCTACTTCATAACGGATCTACTCCTAGCAACTAAGGATGTCCATGATGTTCTTTCGTTATAAAATTATTCTAAGCAAGTATGTACGATCCTTGAATCCTACTAAGGTTCATATTGAGGGTATGGATGTCCATAGTGCTCTTAAGTCACTCCAAAAGGTTTAGAAAGTGATTCCATGAGTTGAGTATGCATTATATATATGTATCTATTTTACTCTACTGAGCAGCACTATAGTCGGCCGGGTACGGCACCTATTGTGCAACCACTGATCAGTTGGGTTTACCGAGCTCCACGTGGCCGGGTACGATTCTACCGAACCTTATGATGGTCGGGTACGCTTTTACCGAGTCCTCTTTGAGGCCGGGTACGATATGATGATGATGATGCCCACAGAGGCGAATGTTTTAAAAAGTTTATGTATATATATGTATTATGCATTTCATATCAGTAACCCCCAGAGGCACTCTGATGTTACAGGTTGTATCTCCTCTATCTCTCTCTTTACATTACTGTTCTTGTTTATGCTTTCCTGCCTAACATACTCGGTACTTTATTCGTACTGACGTCCCTTTTGCCTGGGGACGCTGCATTTCATGCCCGCAGGTCCCGATTGATAGGTTGACAGTCCTCCTAGTAGGCTATCAGCTCAGCGAAGGTGTTGGTGCACTCCACTTGCTCCGGAGTTGCCTATTTGGTCAGTATGCTTTGGATATGTATTGATTGATATGGCGGGGCCCTGTCCCGACCTTTATGATTTTATGTACTCTTAGAGGCTTGTAGACATATGTCAGGTGTATGGATAATTGTATGGCCTTGTCGGCCTATGTTTCGAGTTTACTAATGGTCATGTCGGCCTTATAGGCCCGTATGTCACATATATTAGTTTGTATATCATGTTGGGTCTTCATATGTTGACTATTCCCTTATGTTTTATTCTTGTTATCTCAGGACGAGTTTTCTAGCTCATTTACTCATGATAACATGATAAGAAAGATATGTTACGTTGGTACTCGGTTGAGTAAGGCACCGGGTGCCCGTCGCGGCCCTTCGGTTTGGGTCGTGACAGAAGTGGTATCAGAGCAGTTCTGTCCTAGGGAGTCTACAAGCCGTGTCTAGTAGAGTCTTGTTTATGGGTGTGTTGTGCACCACACTTATAAGCAGGAGGCTACAGGGCATTTAGGTCTGTCACTCTTTCTTCTTACTCTAGATCGTGCAGTAGAGCTCAGTTGTAAGAATTCAAACTCCTAAATTCGACTTTAGTCGTAATACAACGATACCTACATCCACAAAGACAGTTGGTAAGAGATTGCATGTGGATGTGGAAGAGTTGAGTCAGAGGAACTCGATTTCACATCATGCTTATGATGAGTAAATATGAGGTCTTCAACAGATCATGTGTGTACTAAGATGTGTATGCTTCTTAATAAGGAGCCTTAAGGCACGGATATCTATTCACGAATATGGTGAAAATCTATGAGGAATTCAGAAGCTAGATACAAGTTTTAACAAGTAAAAGAAGTAAGGTGAAGAGGGGTACGAGGCACCCAGATAATGAAGATTATCAATATTTTCAAATCAGGCAGAGAAATATAAGCATTTTGGTACCTTCATCAATGACAGAGGTAAGTACAATTGGCCACACCCATCTCAGTTATGTTCTATGGGAGCTAACAGATATTATTTAAGAGAAAGATGGGATATCAGGATCCAGTTGGAGTTAGAGTAACCCAAAAATTGTGGATAGGTTGTTATCATTAACTAACATTTCCGAAAGATGGTGCAAATGTGGTAATAGATCTCCTTCTAAGACACCCAGATGGTGAACTCTAGAGTAGTACAATCAGATACGAATACTGGAATATTCAAAAATTTCAGAAGATAGGCAGTGGGATCCTAGAAGGGACAAATATTTACCTTAGTATGACTCTAGCCCCGAGTAAAAAAAGAATGTTAGGCATTCCCAAGAGCCAGTGAGATGAAGCTAGGGGAGCTTATAGGGAAAGAACTTTTTGTTGAAGTTTTCAGAATAAAGTGATAGACAAAAGAAATATTATCCGGAGAATAAGAAGAAAATAAATGAAGCATCATGAGTAAGATGTGATATATGGGTGATAACAGTAAATCAAAATATGACACGATGATAGAGTCTATAGTCAAGTGAAGGAAAATACAAGAGGTGACAAGCCTTAAGGCAATAAAAGAGTATAAGCCATAAAGTCATATTCTTATTTCGAGAAATGAGTTGGTGACTTCAACGTGATTACCAGGAGGAAAGGTTAGACCCCAGAGTAATAAAAATCAGTATGGGCTGGTGAACAAGATAAAACCGAACATGAATTAGGGACCGGAGGATTTGATAATGGTCGACATCGTGAGAATTTCAAAGATCGTGCTCCAACAATAATAGAATAGACAACAGACGAATAACCTTTAAAGGCCATTTAGGAAGTCGCTTACCTAAAGAAAGCACTCTGAGCAGAGTTAATCTTAAGGGACTAAGTGTGCTAGTAACAGTAGGTGTCACCTTCGTGCGTAAAAAATTTAGTTATCCCTGGTACATAAGGTTACCATAAGGCGATTAAGGTTCATTGATAATGTGAAAATACGCCAAATATGAAAAGGTAAAACAACTATAGGTAGATCATCGTAGTACTAAATCTTAGTACTCCCCTAAAGGGGGGAATATGGTGTGATATGATATTAACTCGGAGTTAAGCGGTTCAGTTAACTATGGAATGGTAAAGAAAGAATGTGGTAAAAAGGAGAAAGGGATGATGTTGCATTTATTCAGTTCCTGCAGATATGTTGCGACTCCAGAACATTATACAAGCACGACACCGGGAGAGGCAGTAAAAGTTTCCGGCCAGGATGTTATTGATAAATAAGTGTGAATGGACACTTGATACATCAGGAGCTAGTGGCGAGAGATAAGTTAAGACAAAGGATATATCCCAAGAGGGATTATGCAGAATATATATATATATATATATATATATATATATATATATATATATATATATATGAGAATGGACCAACGAGTAATTAGTAGTTGATTCAGGAAGAGCCCAGTTATGGCTAGACAAGAGGTCACAGATAAATCAATAGATCATGCAAGATAAATGTAGTGAATAGCAGCATAGTGAATTCAGTCTCGTAGATACGAGATCACAATCATTTGAAAAAAATTTCAGATAGGAGTTGAGGTAGTTAAAGGTACCATTTTAAAGGTTTATGAAAATAAGAGAGAGTGCCACTAAGGAGACAATAAAAATTTGAGCTTAGAAGTAACCCTACGAGCACAAAGGCACAAAGTTATGTAACTAAGGATTATTATAGGCGAGTAAGAACAACGAAAATTTCCTTCGGGTGTATGATATATCAAGTTCGCAACTTTACAAGAGCCAGAAGGTCTCTCCAAGTACTACAATGAAAGACTAGATGAGGAAATAAGAAAGAAGGTTTCCACCTAAGCATAGTGAGCTAAAGAGTAAATGATCTTGTAACAACAGTCTCACTACAATATTGTATACACTCCAAAAGAAAGTGGCACCTATCATGGCTAATGAATGGGAAAAAAAAGCCATCAAAGGTGATGTTTGAGATCATATGAGGTACAGGAAATTATAGTATTAGTGGGCAAAAAGACAAGCTAAGTATTCATGCAACAAGTGATAGAACGACCAGCAAAAGTAATTGCTTACATTTAAGGACAACTGAGAAGGCACGAAAGGAAATTTATGGTGCTAGCAAGTTAAAGGAAGGTTGTGAGTAGTATAAATAGATCGGTGTAGGTCCTAAGGTAAAGTATTGTAGAGCAACAAGGTTTTAGGTTGATAGGAGTAAGGATATGAAAAGGTGAGTGAGAAGGTGACGAGAATATATATGTCCTCGGGATTAAACCCATCAAAACAAGGGAGCTGATGATTTCCATATGAATAAAAAACTCTATACAGCCTGAATGAACCCAGAGGAGTCTAAGACTAGGTGCATTTAGAAGAGATGGAATGTTGCCCTGGCGGTAGAATAAGGGTGTAATTGTGATAGATAAGAGGATGATTCTTAGGCCTTTGATTGAGTAATGATTTAACGAGAAAGGGATTTCATTAATTGCACGGGATTAGAATACCCCCATAAGATGAATCGCGTTGGGATGCAATGAAATATGGTTATTGAAGTATAGTATTATCCCTAGGTGGATCAGGAAAATCACTTCAGATGTTCCCCAATAAGATGTGAGCCCTAGTGACAGTGTATTACGTAAGAGGTTGCAAGTTATCAGTGATAGATTATAGATCAACATTAAGGTGAAAAAACAATAGATGGGTACAAGTTCCAAAGTATGAGATGAGATTTGTTTGTTATTCTTAAGATGAATAAAACTGAGGAAGCACTAAAGGACTTAGATTTATACATATAGGATAAGCAGCGAGATAGTAACCTGGAGTTGGGTAGCAACCCTCGGTAATTATAAAACGAAGTAAGTTTTATGGTATAGTATAACCTACCTAGATGTAGTAAATCCATAAGGATAGATATGCAAGGCTATGAAACAAGAGATAGCAATAGTCTTAAGTTCGATAAAGTACCAAGCGAAAGACATCAATACACCTATAGATGCCTAGAGGGACAGCTTTTCATAATTCTGTATATGTTCATACGGTGAGGCTTATAGATTGGCTAAAAGATGGAGGAAAAAGGGAAGACGAGTCGCTAGGCACTCATATAAGGACACAGTCGTACATACTGCATGATATAAGGTAGCAAATGTTACGATGTTGGAAAAATTCCGACCACATGTCATGGCGTGACAAAGAGGCCTAAAAGGGGGGAATGCCCAAGCGTTTGGATTTATTCACAAAACTGTTGCTTAGATGGCAAGATGAACATTAAAGTATTCGTAAGAGCCATAGTTTATGAAACTGATAAGCGCATCAGTCAACATTCGAGGATGAATGTTCCAAAGGGGGGAATGATGTTACACCCCAAGTTTTCATACGTGAGAGTACGTCGTAAGTCATTGATGTAAGCTCGGAAATGAGATTATATTTGGAAGCAAATAAAGTAAGTTAATCATGTTACCTTGGAGGTTACAAATATTTAAGATCATGAATAACGAGTACCAAGAGGGTTGGAAATCTTAGAAGCTAAACCAATTGAAGAAAATAAGTTTCGTCGAAAGTCGACAAGTTTCGAATGTTATAACATGTACTTTGGGGTGAGACTAGGGTTATTAACATGATAAGGAGGTTATTCTATGAGTTATTTTAGTCGTATGATATTCATTTTCTACATTTTGAAGGCAAGCAAGTTGTGGAACAAGAGTTGGCAAAGGTCATCACAAGTTACATTCATAAATTTGCTGAAATTTAGGTCAAATGTATCTGAGAATTTCTCCAAATATACTTGGAATAATGGGGGGTTCTACCTACCAAATTGAAGGTCTTCGAGTCTAGTCTCTAACTCATTAAACCGTTCATCAATACGACATCGGAGCAGAGAGATATTTGCGTTTTCGCGAGACCGCGCAAGCAGCTCCCAATGGGACCCACTTAGGCGGTGGTTGACCTACTTCAATTTATAAACGATTTGGACGCCTATTTTTGCTCATTTTTCAACTAAACTTCGTCTCCAAACTTCTCCTAACCCTCCTAAACATATACCACAAGGTTTTGAAGTGATTCCAAAGTGATTACACCATATTTCAACATCAAAACTTAGTTCTAGTGAAGAACAACACCTCTTTGAGGTTGTGTTGTCATTGAGGATTGTTGTGGGCTGTATTTGGATGAAATTCCAAGTTTTTGCTGCTGTCTAAGGTGAGTATAACAGCCTACTAATTGTGCTTAATCTTGCTTGTATGTTGGTTAAGTTGTTAGGATGATAAACTACAAGATAATACTTGGATTAGCTTAAGTCACTTCTATGGTGTTGTATTGCTATTAAGGGTTGTTGTAAACTGAATATAACTTGGATTTTGACTTGAAGTTACTGTATAAGGTATGTATATTGTGATCTTTCTTGTGCCTAAGGTTATCTTGATGTTGATTAAGTTAAATGGATGGGCTAGACATGAACTAGTGAATAAAGTTGCTAATTGAGGATAGTTGAAGTTGTGGATTATTTTCGTTGTTATAAATATATGGTTTAAGGCTGGAATCATTGATTAATGACTTCATTATCATGTTAATGATACTTTTATGTTGAAGTAAGAAGTCTATAAGGATTGATAAGGGGTATACGGATTCCAATCGGAGCTTGCCGCTCGTCGTAATGTAGTTGTGACTTCTTATTATTATATGGTGTCTTGATATTGATAATTATGTATTTATGGATTGCTCTGGTAATTGTTGTTGGTATATGGTATTGGAGGAGGCCCTTGTTACAAGGGAGATGCTGCCCAAATTTACGTAAACGAGCTATTAGCTTAAGTTATAAATTTAGCCTTTGCTCAGCACTGATTTTGAATCTCCTTATACTATGATAGATTGAGTTGACTTGTTTGAAGAGTTGCTTGGAAGTGATTAAGGACTCAACGGGTTTAAGGTATGTTAAGGCACTTTCTTCTTTCTTTTGGCATGATCTAAAGTGAAATGAATACGCTACTTCATAACGGATCTACTCCTAGCAACTAAGGTTGTCCATGTTGTTCTTTCCTTATAAAATTATTCTAAGCAAGTGTGTATGATCCTTGAATCCTACTAAGGTTCATATTGAGGGTATGGATGTCCATAGTGCTCTTAAGTCACTCCAAAAGGTTTAGAAGGTGATTCCATGAGTTGAGCATGCATTATATATATGTATCTATTTTACTCTGCCGAGCCACGCTATAGTCGGCTGGGTACGACACCTATTGTGCAACCACTGATCAGTTGGTTTACCGAGCTCCACATGGCCGGGTACGACTCTACCGAACCTTATGATGGTCGGGTATGCTTTTACCGAGTCCTCTTTGAGGCCGGGTACGATATGATGATGATGATGCCCACAAAGGCGAATGTTTTAAAATTTTTATTCATATATATGTATTATGCATTTTATATCAGTAACCCCCAGAGGCACTCAGATGTTACAGGTTGTATCTCCTCTATCTCTCTCTTTACATTACTGTTCTTGTTTATGCTTTCCTGCCTAACATACTCGGTACTTTATTCGTACTGACGTCCCTTTTGCCTGGGGACGCTGCATTTCATGCCCGCAGGTCCCGATTGATAGGTTGACAGTCCTCCTAGTAGGCTATCAGCTCAGCGAAGGTGTTGGTGCACTCCACTTGCTCCGGAGTTGCCTATTTGGTCAGTATGCTTTGGATATGTATTGATTGATATGGCGGGGCCCTGTCCCGACCTTTATGATTTTATGTACTCTTAGAGGCTTGTAGACATATGTCAGGTGTATGGATAATTGTATGGCCTTGTCGGCCTATGTTTCGAGTTTACTAATGGTCATGTCGGCCTTATAGGCCCGTATGTCACATATATTAGTTTGTATATCATGTTGGGTCTTCATATGTTGACTATTCCCTTATATTTTATTCTTGTTATCTCATGACGGGTTTTCTGGCTCATTTACTCATGATAACATGATAATAAAGATATGTTACGTTGGTACTCGGTTGAGTAAGGCACAGGGTGCCCGTCGCGGCCCTTCGGTTTGGGTCGTGACAGTTAATCAAGTATATTAAGAGTCTATGATACTAACATGGCATACTAGTCGAGGGAAATAAACATGAACTCAAGTAGACATGCTGGCCGGGTATCAAGCAGGACAAGCGATACCCCGACACGCTGATTACACACTTGAACAAGAGAGGGAAAAACTTAAGCATGTTGTATAAAGCAGCAAACAAGAAGAGCGATTAAATACAGAAGCCATTAAATTAATGCAGAAGGAGACATGGATTAACAGACATGGAGCACATAGATTTGAGTTTCAAAATTTCACTAGGAACATACCAGTTAAGGAAGCAAAAATGCAGAAAGTAAAGCAAGTAGAGTTCCAGACTCTAGCCTTGGCTTTTAGCCGGCTAGACGAGTAGTTAGCACAAGTAACAGAGAAAGAAGAGAGAGTTTTAGTGTGGGTGTGTGTATTCTCAACTATTGTTCGTGTGTTAAGAGGTAAAACAAGAGTGTATATATAGCACTTTAGGAGTAGGACCAATAAGGTAAAGAATCAAAAGCTAGTCAATTAGGGACAGTCACAGAATTACAGAATCAAATCACCTAAAGGGGTTCAGAATAGACCCCCTTAATTAGGGGTTATTGATTAACAGTAACATCAGGGGTTTAATTAAGGCAAGGAGTCCAAATCATACCAAATAAGGAGTCAGTATGAATCCTAAAATTATACAGGCAAATAATTAAGGCAGAGATGACCAATTGAAGTCATAAACAAGGAAATAAATATATATATGCACACGAATCTTAAAAGAGTAAAGTAATCAGCAAAACCTTCAAAAGAATAAAGATTAATTAGAGGAAAATCACACAAATGCTGGATTTAAGAAGGAAAAAATGTTTAAGTCCAAAAGATGGAGTAAACTAGCACGACTGGTACCACATAGATACCCCAAATCGAAGCACAGATTGAAGGAACCACATAGAATCAACTAGGGTTTCATATTCTTGCGCAAACCTGTCACGAAGATGAAAGGATAATAAATCAAACACTTAGAAGTCAGAAAAACCCTTTGAAAATCAACTTGGAATGAACCCTAGTTTATGAAGAGTGATTAAAAATTCGAAATAGTTAGTTAAAACATGAGGTTTTAAAGGAAAACGCTTAATAATACTCGAATCACCTCAGATCTAGAAAGATCTAAGAAAAATCAAACTATAGCGAATCTAGGGTTTTCGAAAAATAGTAGAGATGAAGAAAAATTGGTTAAAAGCTCATGGATATACCTAGATCTAAGACAGATCTAAAAAAAAGTGAAAAATCTCAAGAGTTAGGGTTTCAGAGAACCCAGAGAAGATTAGAGGACCTTAAAATGTTACCGATTATAGTCGGAAAAGTCATAGATCTTACTCGAACAGCCATGGATGGCCGAAAAATGGCATGAAAGACCATGGATAGGAGTTGAACCGCTCCAAGATCACCTGAGGACCTCAGGGTAGTGTCGAACCGGCATGGGGTGAAGCAGAGGCCAGGAGATGATGAGAGGCCATTGTTTCTGGCAAGGGAGGTGGCCGGAGAAGGTGTATCATGATTAGGGTTTGAGGGTGTCTGAGAGAGAAGATAGGAGGAGAGGATTCAGAGGCGGCACAAATGTAAGAATGGGGTAGGGTTTGGGGAGTTGTTGGATTAAAAAAGGAAAGAAATGGCGTTGACCGTTGATCTGAGAGATCAACGGTCGAGATTAAATGGGGTAGGTGGGTTCCGGGTTTGGGTATGGTTCAATAGGGTGTGGGTCGGGTTTTTAATTGTAAATTGGGTTGGGAATTGGGGTCCGATTTGGCTATAATTGAAATCCAATTTGGCTATAATTTAAATAGCTAGTTTTTTCCCTATTTGATTTATAAAAAATAGTAGGTAATTTCTAAAAAATAGTTTAGAAATCTAAAATAATTTATAATACATAATTAGAAATTTAAAAATACAGGATCCAATTTTATGCATATAAAACATAATTAAATCTTAAAAGGGGCTAATATGGCAATTATGTGCAATTTAGCTTTAAAGATACTAAATGTAATTATAAAAATATGTAAAAATTACCTTAGCCATATTTTGGCATAAATATAGAAATCCCATAGATGACTTATCAAAACAATATTTTAGAAATAATTATTTGGGATTTTATGGGTAAAAAGGGAGAAAATAAATCAATTAAAAACCTTAAAACTATGGAAAAAAATAATAAAACCTTGGACATGCTTATATATGAATATATATGCTATTTTGAAGGTATTTTGCATATTGAAAATATATAAGGAAACATTGGGTATCAACATAGTGCATCACCAGCTTCTATCAGTGCACCTCCGCTCTAGAGTTTTCAGGGTGGTTACTCAGGCCGTCAGGGTTTGTTTCAGGGTCAGCAGTCTCAACAGAAGAAGTCTTGTTATACTTGTTGCGATACGAGGCATATTGCTAGATTTTTCCCTCGAGCCTCGAGCAGTTCTTAGCATCAGGGTTCTCATGCCATGGTTCTGACACCAGGTGTTCCACCGCCCGCTCAGTCAGCTAGAGGTAGTGGTTAGACAACTAGAGGTAGAGGTCGAGGTGTTAGAGGTAGGCGTCAGGCCGCTAGAGGTGGAGGCCAGCCAGCAGGAGCTCGTCCCAAGGATGTAGTAAAGAGTGGGGGGTCCAGCCCCGATGTTATACCTTCCCAGCCAGGCCTGAGGCTGAGTGCTCCGATGCAGTTATCACAGGTCTGTTCTAGTTTGTAGTAGAGATGCTTCAGTTCTGTTTGATCCAGGATAATACTCCAATGTGTCATCTTATTTTGCTTCGTATTTGGTTGTGCCTCGTGATTCTTTGGTGCTCCTGTATATGCGTCTACATCGGTGGGTGATTCTATTATTGTAGATCGTGTCTATCGTTCATGTGTGGTTGTTATTAGGGGTTTTGAGACTAGCGTAGAACTCCTATTTCTCAATTTTGTAAATTTCTATGTCAATTTAGGGATGGATTGTGTGTGGGGTAAAAACCGGTGAACCGATCCCCCCCTGAAGTGATATCCCGGAGAATGGTCCCAGAAACATGGGATCTTGGGTCGGTCGCCTCCCCCCCAAACCCGCCGGTGCCTTGCCAAGAATGAACATCTACTAAAAGACCGATGAACGCGAGGATCCCTTGAAAAGTGCGCCTAGAGTCAATTAGATCTATTCGATCAGTTCAATACCAGCCCTCACTCGACGTGAAGCTAATGGACTGTCACATCCCATATCTTTTGTCATGTCAAAAGATTCTATACTATGTTTGGACGTCCCCCTTTTCTATAAAAAGGGGGTCACTATCACCTTGTAAAGGAGAGCTCCATTTGACTACGAAAAGCAATAATATCTTCTCTCTCTTTATAATTTGTTCATTCTCTTTAGTTCTAAGTTTATTTTCAATCGTCCTTTTATTATTCAGAATTGGCTCGAAGCCACCCTCATATCCATTATCTCTTAACTTGTTCATCGTTATATAGCTCAATACTGACCGTGAAAAGCCTTACTTAATCGTATCTTTGCTTGTTATCCCTTCCCCGATAGCTCGATCCTGGCCCGAGCCTCAGCCCCGAGGCCTCAATCGATCTGCTCCACTCTCGGGCAATAGGCCCCTTTAGTTTGCTTACTGCCTCGATTTAACTCATATTTTGTCGTTATACTGCATAGTCTTAATACAAACTGCCCTCAAAACTAGCTCGAGAATAGATCACGTATTTTTAGAATCTCATTTACAAATTTAATTGTTGTTACCATTTTCACGGTAAACAGTTTGGTGCCTACCATGCGGCTAAAAATAATAGTGATTATTTTCTTGCTGGTTTCGTCATATAAATGCACGTTACCCTTCACAATTTTCTTGTCCAAGACCTACTAATTTCAGGATAAAATGTCCAGCTCGATAAACGGAGCCGAAAACAACAACCTCGAAAATCACGGGGAAAGTGGCGTGGCTATCCCGGCCGCTGGAGCACCTCTACCAAATCCTGATATCACTCCGGGCTGATCCTAGCGGATGCAGATTCATAGGATGCGCAACAAGTCAACGAAACTTCTCACACTAACCGGAACGTAAGACACGGCGACCAACAGGAAGCACAAAAAACCTCGGCCCAAGAAGAACATGAAGTTAGTCTTCATGTTATCTTCGAGATGTTGCAGGCACAACAACTGGCCATTGCTCAGCTGCAAAGCCACCCGAGGACCCAAGCACAGCAGTACCAGAGACAGCTCCCCCCGTCGAGCGAATACTCGAAAGGTCAAGCAACAACGGATTGGTGACCGATCCCGCCATCGTAAAAATGCTCGAGGACCTCACCAAAAGGATCGAATCAGGAGAGAAAATGATTACGGCCAACGATAAAAAGGTCGAGACCTACAACTCCAGGGTCGATCAGATTCCAGGTGAGATCCTAGTCCTCAAAGGTTTGGATTCAATAAAGTTCATTCAAAGGTCGTTCCCCGAGGAAGCGACTCCAAAGCCTATCCCGAAAAAGTTCAGAATGCCGGAACTCCCTAAGTACAATGGCACCTCCGACCCTAACGAACATGTCACTACTTAGACATGCATGGTAAAAGGCAACGACATAAAAAATGACAAGATCGAGTCCGTGTTGTTGAAAAAATTTGGAGAAACACTTTCAAAGGGGGCCATGATATGGTACCACAACTTCGCTCCCAACTCCATAGATTCATTCACCATGCTAACAGACTCCTTCGTAAAAGCACATGCCAGAGCCATCAAGGTAACAACAAGGAAATCTGACGTTTTCAAAATCAAGCAGAGGGAGAATGAGATGTTTCGGCAGTTCGTATCCCGCTTCAAGATGGAACGAATGGAGCTACCGCCAGTCTCCGACAACTGGGCAGTGCAGGCCTTTACCCAAGGCCTAAACGAAAGAAGCTTGATGGCCTCAAAACAACTAAAGCAGAGTTTAATCGAATATCCGGCCGTAATATGGTCGGACGTTCACAACCAATACCAGTAAAAGATCAAGGCCGAAGATGACCAGTTGGGGGCCTCTTCAGGCTACCCTAATAAACTTTCGGCAAAGGAGACGAAACCAAACAAAGAAAGGTACCAACCATACCTCGAAGACAGAAAAATGCCCCGAGGCACAACTTACCCCGCACCGACCGGAGGATAGATCAAGGACAGGACCCTCGAGGGTTCTTCGACAGAACCAAGCTCGATCGAAACATGGCACCGATGAACGTGCCCCACTTGTCGAAATACAACTTCAGCGTCGACATATCGGACATCGTGTTCGTTATCAGCAAAATCAGGGACGCCAAGTGGCCCAGACCAATACAGTCGGACCTGTCATAGAGGAATTACAACTTAGTGTGCGAGTTCCACAATACACACGGTCACAGAACCAAGGATTGCCACCAATTACAAGAAGAAGTGTCCCGACTACTCAACAAAGGGCACCTTCGGGAATTCCTCAGTGATCGAGCCAAAAATCATTTCCGGGATTAGGAGGCGACCAAGAAAAATGAGGCAAACGAACCACAACACGTCATCCACATGATCATGGGAGGCACTGATACCCTGCAGGAGCCCATGATGAGGAAAACAAAAATATCCATCACTAGAGAAAAACGGAGTCGGGGACATATCCCCGAAGACGCCCTTACATTCAGCAAAGAAGACACTGAGGATCTATCCCAACCCCACAACGACGCTCTAGTAATCTATTTCTTTGTAAATTCTTTTCAGATAAAATGTGTACTAGTGGATCCAGGTAGCTCGGCCAATATCATTAGGTCGAGAGTGGTAGAACAACTCGGGCTAACTGAAAGGATCATAACCGCCACTCGGGTCCTTAATGGATTCAACATGGCAAGCGAGACAATGCAAGGGGAAATCATCCTTCCAATCACCGTGGCCGGCATAACCCAAGACACAAAATTCCATGTCATCGAAGAAGATATGAGATATAACGCCTTGTTTGGGAGACCATGGATACACTGCATGAGAGCGGTACCATCCACTCTCCATCAGATAATAAAATTCCCAACAAAGGACGGGATCTAAACTGTCTATGCGGAGCAACATGCGACAAGAGAATTGTTCGCCATACATGATGTGCTGCCGACGCCCACGCCTCTGCTACCAAAAAAGCCAATGGGTGAATCAGACCTCGGCCCCAATCGGGTTTGATAAAAGTGAAATCCGCATCACATATCCAACCTCGGGTGGTAATAATAAACCGACCCCGAGGTGTTGCCGGCCTACCTCACTTTAAGGTACGTCCATTTCTTTTATTTTTATTTTGAACAAAGAATTAAACCCTATGTAGGCACCCAGCCCGAGAAATAGGGACACTGACGCTATCAGAAGAAATCGAGACTCCCGAAGCATACCCATTGCACTCTTTTCCTTCGACCGAGTTTTTTATCCCAAAACAAGGAAAGGGTTTTTACCGACAAGGTTTTTAACGAGGCAACGACGACAAAACCTCTTAAAAGGGAAACTCCACAGGGTTGATCAAAGCCACCCTATCGGCCAACTTACAATTGACGAGGGGCATTCCCCATGGGAGCCGCCTAATCCAAAGGAGATGGAGAAACGCCAAATTGAAGGTCCCTACAGGAAGACGGTGTATAGGGCCAAACGGTCTATATAATAGAAATCCGCTAGGGTGGAAGCATGTACTATATCAATCAAAAAGTATCCATTTTTCTCCCATGAAAGAAAAGGAAGGCTCCCTCTCGAAGTAGGACCAATCATCAAAGCAACCATACTCGACGAAACATAAGCCAGTCTGACACAAATAGCATGCATACTATGCCGATGATTCGGAGAATATCTTCCAGCATCTCGTTTCCCGAATAGCGGTACTCAAGCTTAAACAGATCCGATATACTCGGAGACTTAAACGGTTCAGCACCCCCACGACCCCAGGGTCGGGACTCCGGGCTCACGAAGCCCTCGCGATACAACTCAAGTTTACATAAAGTGGTATTCAAGCCTAAACTGATCTGGCATAATCAGAGACTCAACGTAAGCAATTCGACAACTTGGACGACCCCAAGGTCGAAACTCCGGGTTCATCAAGCCCCTAGAAGGCAACTCCGAGCTCACGAGAAGCTGTCTTCAAGCTTAAACATACTCGATGACTCGGAGACAACTATCAATCGCCACTCAACTAGAAAAATCTGAAATTGTAAGACCCTAACGGGCAGCGTCGACACAACCAGATATATTTTACAAACTAGAAGACCTCAACAAGCATGACAAACTGTAAGACCTCAACAGGCATGACAAATTGTAAGACCTCAACAGGCATGATAAAACTGTAAGACCTCAATAGGCAAGAAAATCCCTAAAGTATCACTAAGGGATCAAAAATGGCTACGGCCAAACGCATACGACTACGGTCGAAACGGCTGATACTGCCCAAATAACGCGACTTGAGGATGCCAGGCTGTTGCTAAAAAATCGCAAGCCATTACTCTAATATACTTCGGAAAGAACCGGTTAAAATAGGCTTCCCTTTACAGGCAAAAACGAGCCCCGACAATGTCAGCTCCAAAAAATGCAAAGCGTTGATCTACTTGACCTATGAGCTATGCACCTTACGGGGTGCTCGAATCATCACTGACAATGACTTGAAATCGAGGTTCCTCTAGAACCGACGACGGGTCTGGCAAAATATTACAAAAAAGCCTTAATGAGCGGATACAAAGCCTACATAAAGCCCACGGGCAAAAAACAGCATAAGAGCCATTGTCGCCATCTAAGCAAGCCTATGGGCCACATACTGAAAGGTCTCTACGACCAGAAGTGTAAGAGCCATTGTCGCCAGCTAAAAATCTTGACAACTTGAGGATTAAAATGAACTCGAATCGTAACCCGATTTGGAGACTGGATCCAAAATAGTTAACTACACAAGTTTACGTGCCACATATTAAAAGCTCCCAATGACCAAATGACATAAGTGCCATCGTCGCCAGAAATTCAATAAAATTTAAGGGTAAAGCAAAGCTCGAATCGCAACGCGATTCGGAGACTGGACCTGAAGATTGCAATATGCCTACGGGCGCGGCACAAGTGATATTGTCGTCAGAATCTAAATGTGATTTAAGGTTCGACTATAGCTCGGATCGCAATGCGACTCGGAGGACTAAACCCAGAAATTACAAGACATCCAACAGTGAGGAATTAAAGCCACCATCGCTAGCCAGAGAATCGAAGGAACTGAAGGGTCGATTACAGCTCGAATCGCAATGCAACTCGGAGACTATACCCTGAATTTACAAGACGCCCAAGGGCGAAGAATAAAAGCCACCATTGCTAGCCATAGAATCGAAGGAACTGAATGGTCGATTACAGACCAAGTAGCAACACGACTCAGAGACTGGGCCCAAGATAGTTAAAACGCAGCGTGCCTAAGGGCATGGCCCGAATGATACCATCATCAAATTTTTGGACCACGTGCCCACAAGGTCAAATTCAACCTAGAGCACAAAGGGCTGTCATCATCCGCCCATACAGGTAGGGAAGAGCTCGAAGGCCAATTGAAGCTCGAAGTCATAATACGACTCGGAGACTGGACCCAAAATAATTGAATTGTAGGGTGCCTAAGGGCACGACTCGAAAAAGACCACCATTTGTGGATTAAATTTCTAGGCCACGTATCCGCAGGGCCACTTCGACCCAAAGCTCGAAAAGTCACCAGCATTCGCCCATGCGGCCTGGATAAATCCTGAAGAGCAATTGCAGCTCGAGTCACAAATGCGACTAGACCCAAAAGACAGCTGAAAATGGCAAAATGCCCAAATATAGAAGATGAAAATGACTAATACCTACCCGTACGGGCAAAAGAAATCAAAGAACAGGAAAGGTCGAAGTCAGAGCACAACTTAGAGGCTAAGCCGAAGCAGCCAGGCCAAACGCGAAAGTTCTAAAACCCATTCACATCAAAAATATTGCCTAAGACCTCCGGTCAGTTCCAAGTCTACTAGGATCCCTCCGAGCGTCCAAAACCGGCCCGCCCGGTCGAGAGCAACGAACAAAGAAAAAAGGTACTAAAGTTACAAAATTACAAATTCCTTCTTATATATTGCATGCGCAAAAAGGGGCACACTCTCCATCTACAGGCAAACTCCGCGTGCATCAAAAGCAAAATGACAAAATGGCAGAATCAACACTCCGCACCAAACGAAGCAACAGCTCGCCAAAATTTCTCCCTCCACAAGAAATAATCATGCGCCACGGTTCTCCGCACCAAAGGAAGCCACAGCTTGCTAAAATTTCACCCTCCACAAGAAATAATCAAGCGCCACAGTTATTCTCCTTGACCGAGCCAATTCCTCCAGGACAACGGAACCCCTTGCGTCAACACGCTCGAGTACCCCTCTCCAGATCTACGACGAACACATTCCTTGACTTTCTGCCCTCTGTCGAGGTCTCACTCCAATCCAGCCTAGACATCAGCGGCACCCCTCGGTTTCCCGGTCATACCCGACCGATCTTTGACGCTGACACAAAGGAAGTCGAGCTTCGAGAGACAAAGACCTTATCCGAGGCATCCGTCCCCTCCGGAGCATAAGCCCGCACATTAGCTCTTAGCCCCCCCATGAGCTGCTCTGGCGAAACCAACATGACCTTTAAGGTACTCCAAAAAATCCACTCTTTTTCTCAGCTGATATAAACGGAAAAGGGGGAGGGTTAGCTCTAAAGACAGAAGGGGCGAAGCACGCATTGAAAAACGCCACATGTTCCATCAAATTGCTCCCATATTTTGGGCCCATACCTGGATATAAAGGGCCCTAGAGGCACTCGTCTTAGTCGAGGTATTCTCCTTAGAAGCATGAAGCGGTCTCGCCTTGATAAAAGGTTCCGGCACACCATATATCTCATTATCAACGCTGCCCGCCTGGAGATCTACAGCCTCGGAAGGAGGCGCATCCATACCCCCGAGGGACCATCCGACGCCAACAACGCCCACAATGGAAGAAAGAAAAAACAAATGCTGAATTCACCTTCATCGCAGATAGAACCGGTAGAACACAAGACATGCAGCCCGAATGACATCCCTTCATCCTTACAAACGACTGATGAGGGTATCAAAGGTGTGGTTTGAACATACGAGCAGATCGACTTGCCTAGGCCCGGTCTCCGCCTTCCCCAAATAAAGAAGTCGTTAAAAGCAGATCCCGACGACCCCCTAGGGTGCAAAAGCAACCAAGGACACCGGCCATCAGTGCCATATCCTGCGACGGTATAATAGCCGGCCTCGGAAGTCCCCATCACGATAAAGAAAAGCTCCTAAAGGCCAGCAATGCCTTCGCTAACACAAAGTTGGCACACAAAGGCCTCCGCCAAAGAAAGACGGCTAGCAGATGCTTCTTGACAGACGCTCCTATGAACCGACCCCCAGATATCGGTTGTGATGACCCTATCGCAGGCAAATCTCCGCCCTGAGGTTGCATTTGGAAAACCACTAGTATCCCTAAACCCGCCAGCCCTTGGTGGGGCCGCCTCTCGAGGGCCATCGCAAAGTCTGAAGACATCGCCCTCACCTTTACAATAATGATCTGGCAGCCTGATATTACTATTCTCATTTTTTGGTCGGGACATAACAAACCTTATGCCGAACCATCTTATCAATCAAAAAGCTCCACAAAGGTTCGAAGGAGCAACCAAGAATGAACAAAGTCCAATCCTATACATTCTGGATAGGGGATATCTACATCGAACACCAACAGGGAGCCCGGATACTCGAAAGCAACTTTCATTCGAGATAACATTCCTATAGGTCTCGGGATTCAACGCTTGATCTTCGAGTAAGTTGGGGGGGAGGGATAACCCAGACCTATCGGACCAAATACTCGCACCCGAGTCAGATGTCGATAGTCCGCGAGTAAAAGGAAGCATTCAAAAAGCCTCAAAGGGCATGAGGACATTCAAAAACAAAAGCAAAATCAAGGAAAGTAGAAGTTTGAAGTAGATTATTCATATTCACAGGAAAAACATAGACAACGGCCCTCAAGAGGTCCTTACACATGATTACAAAGGCCCGTGAGGGGGTCATTACATGGAAGAAAAATTCGAAGATATGCATACAGAGAAAACCTAAGGGTCTAGCCTACTTTTCTATGGCATCTCTGTCATCATCGCCTCAGGCACATGACCTCAAAGACAATATCTTCCAAGTCCGAGGCCCTCGGGGACCCCACCTAGATTCCTTAGAATGGAATCTTCAAACGGGAGAGAGGTGGGGGAAGGAAAACAAGAAGTGGCTGGGTGAAAAATCGGGCTACAGAGAATCCCACCTATATTAGTCCCGCCAGACCACTTCTTGAGACGTTGCCCCAGCTCAGGATGCAACCTCCAGTAGGAGCCTTTGTGTAACCTCCCGGGAATCCAAAAGGGGTGCAACGCACTGAGCTGAAGGAGGAAGGTGAGCAGTGGTGTATAATCCGAGCCCCCTCTTGAGCAAAGATGCATAATCCAAAAGGAGAACCCCCTAAAATCGGAAGGAGTTGGCCCTCTACCTCATCGCCCCGAGCTGATAGCGATAGCGGCAGTAACAACAATAGCAACAGTAGCAGCACCACGGCGGTATGAGTTCGTCTAATAAAAAAGGGATAAAAAAAAGGAGTCAGGGCACATATATAGCGTAAAAACTTGAAGTCTGGGGCCTCGAACACATCAAGATGGTGGAACTACAAAGCAGCAGAGCAGGAAGGAAAGATAGGTATCAAAAGAAGTGGTAGTAAGAAAGGTAACCACAAATAGCCCCATTTATAGGGATAGCAAAGCAAGCGACGTCGCAATTAACACCCTCGAAAAACGTAATGGCAGGCGCAATCAATACTTTCGTAGAAACTGAATCGATAGCAATGACTCCGAGGGTCACAACCTTTTGGAGGTCCCTGAAGAAGTGAAAAGGAAAATTACTTCGATACCTATCACAGGATGGCTATGCCATCAGGATGATACCGCTACCCAGGATTAGGAAATAATGTGCTCATATCGTTTCTTATCACTCCCCTCTAAGAAACGCGAAGACTATCTGTGTGCGGTAAAAATCGGGGAAACGATTCCCCCCCCCCCCCCCCGAAGTGATATCCCTGAGAATGGTCCTGGAAGCATATGATCTTAGGTCAGTTGGTCCCCTATTAAAACCCACTGGTTCCTTGCCAAGAATGAACATCTACTAAAAGCCCGACGAATGCGGGGATCGCTCGAAGAGTGTGCCCAGAGTCAATCAGATCTATTCGAGCTGTTCGATGCCAGCTCTCACTCGACGTGAAGCTAATGGACTGTCACATCCCATCTCTTTTGTCATGTCAAAAGATTCTATACTAAGTTTGGACGGCCCCCTTTTCTATAGAAAGTTGGTCACTAACACCTTGTAAATGAGAGCTCCATTTGACTACAAAAAGCAATAATATATTCTCTCGCTCTTTATAATTTGTTCATTCTCCTTAGTTCTAAGTTGTTTATATTCAATCATCCTTTTTATCATTCAGAATTGGCTAGAAGCAACCCTCATATCCATTATCTCTTAACCTATTCGTCGTTATATAGCTCAATACTGACCGTGAAAAGTCTTACTTCATCGTATCTTTGCTTGTTATCCCTTCCCCGACCTTCCCCGATAGCTCGATCCCGGCCCAAGCCTCAGCCTCGAGGCCTCCATCGATCAGCTCCATGCTTGGGCAACAAGCCCCTTCGGTCTGCTTATTGCCTCGATTTAACTTGTATTTTATTGTTATACTGCGTAGTCTTAATACAAACTGCCCTCAAAACTAGCTCAAGAATAAATCATGTATTTTTAGAATCCCATTTACAAATTTAATTGTTGTTACCATTTTCACGGTAAATAGATTGGATGTCACCTTATCATGCCATATTGGATTGTCACGCCAAGACCGTGACCTTAGCATTGTCGGGGTTGCCTCAATTGGAGTGGAAACGGACTCCTAGTCATTCTACCAGCAGTGTTATCTCTTATATGAAGGCTCGGTGCATGGTCGATAAGGGGTATTTGGCTTATTTGGCGTATGTTCGTGATTCTGGTGTTGAGGATCCTTCTATGGATTTTGTGCCAGTTGTTCGTGAGTTTCTAGAGGTATTTCCTCAAGACCTATCGGGGATGCCACTCGATAGAGATATTGATTTTTTGCATTGATTTGGCTCTGGGCACTCAACCCATTTCTATTCCGCCATATCGTATGGCCCAATAAGAGTTGAAGAAATTGAAAGAACAGTTGCAAAACTTGCTTGATAAGGGATTGATTAGACGTAGTGTCTCGCCCTGGGGTGCGCCGGTGTTGTTTGTTAAGAAGAATGATGGGTTGATAAGGATGTGCATAGACTATCGGCAATTGAACAAAGTCACCATCAAGAACAAATATCCATTGCCGAGGATTGATGATTTATTTGATCAGCTTCAAGGTACCAAAGTGTTTTCGAAGAATAATTTGATATCTAGCTACCTTCAGTTGAGTATTAGGGCATCCGATGTCCCTAAGACAGCTTTTCGCACTCGGTACAGGCATTACGAGTTTCTAGTGATGTCAATTGGGTTGACAAATGCCCCAACAACATTTATAGATTTGATAAACTGGGTGTTCAAGCCGTATATAGATTCCATCGTGATTGTTTTCATTGATGATATTTTGATCTACTCCCAGAGTCAAGATAAGCATGAGCAACATCTTCGAGTCGTTCTTTAGACTCTGAGAGACAACCAATTATATGCTAAGTTTTTGAAATGTGAGTTTTGGTTGAGTTCAGTAGCATTCCTGGGTCACGTCGTATCAGTAGAGGGTATTCAGGTGGATCTTAAGAAAATTGAGGCAGTCAAGGACTGGCCTAGACCCACATCAGCTACAGAGATCCGGAGTTTCCTAGGTTTGACAGGTTAGTATCATCGGTTTGTGAATGCGTTTTCATCTATAGCAGCCCCGATGACTAGGTTGACCTGGAAGGGTGCCTCGTTCAGGTGTCCGGATGAGTGTTAGGTGAGCTTTCAGAAGCTTAAGACAGTTTTGAGTACGATGCCGATGTTGGTATGGCCCACATGTTCAGGGCCATATACAGTATATTGTGATGCATCTCGTATTGGACTTGGTGTGGTGTTGATGCAGAATGGCAAGGTTATTGCATATGCTTCGCGACAGTTCAAGATTCCCGAGAAGAATTATCCAGTTCATGATTTGGAGCTAGCAACCATTATTCACTCGCTGAAGATTTGAAGGCACTATTTGTATGGCATGTTATGTGAGGTGTTCACGGATCACAAGAGTTTGCAATACTTGTTCAAGCAGAAGGAGCTAAATTTGAGGCAGAGGATGTGGTTGGAGCTATTAAAAGACTATGATATCACCATCTTTTATCATCCTGGGAAGGCCAACATAGTGGCTGATGCTTTGAGTAGGAAGTCAGCCAGTATGGTCAGCCTTATGTATATTCTAGATGGTGAGAGACCGCTTGCTTATGATGTTCAAGATTTAGCCAATTAGTTCGTGAGGTTGGATGTTTCTGAGCCCAGTCGTGTTCTAGCTGGTACAGTCGCTCGTTCTTCCTTGTTGGAGCGTATCAAAGATCGGTAGTATGATGATCCTCATTTGCTTGTCCTTAGGGACACAGTGCGGCACGAAGGTGCCAAGCAGGTTACAATTGGAGATGACGGAGTTTGGAGGAGGCAGGGTCGTGTTTGTGTGCCTAATGTGGATGGACTTTGTTAGTTGATTATAAAGGAGGCCCATAGTTCTCAGTATTCTATTAATCCGGGAAGCGCTATGATGTATTACAACTTGCAGTAGCATTATTGGTGGAGGAGGATGAAGAAGGATATTGTTGCATACGTAGCTCGGTGTTTGAATTGTCAGCAAGTAAAGTACGAGCATCAAAAACCTGCTAGTGTCCTTCAGAACATTGCGATTCCTGAGCGGAAGTGGGAGCGTATCACTATGGACTTCATTGTTAGAATCCCACAGACTCAGAGGAAGTTCGATGCAGTATAGGTTATTGTGGATAAGCTGACTAAGTTAGCGTATTTCATTCCTGTGGCAGTTTCTTATTCCTCGGAGCGGTTGGCATAGATCTATATCCTTGAGATCGTTCGCCTTCATGGTGTGCCTGTGTCTACCATTTCAGACCGAGGTACACATTTCTGGAGGGCAGTACAACGTGAGTTGGGTACGCGGGTCGAGTTGAGCACAACATTTCACTCTCAGACAGACGGATAGTCCGAGCATACTATTCAGATTTTGGAGGATATGCCCCGAGCCTGTGTTATTGACTTTGGAGGTTCTTGGGATCAGTTCTTGCCATTAATAGAGTTTGCCTAAAACAATATTTATTAGTCGAGCATCCAGATGGCTCCCTATAAGGCATTATATGGTAGGTGGTGTCGGTCGCCGGTTGGGTGGTTTGCCTCGAAATGCTCGATTGTTGGGTATAGATTTAGTAAAGGATGCCTTGGATAAGGTTAGGATCATTTAGGATAGGCTTTGTATAGCTTAGTCCAGGCAAAAGAGTTATGCCGACCGTAAGGTTTGTGATGTGGCATTCATGGTCGGAGAGCGAGTATTGCTTCGGGTGTCGCCTATGAAGGGCGTGATGAGATTTGGGAAGAAGGGAAAACTAAGACCTAGGTTCATCGGACCTTTTGAGATCCTTGATCGTGTGGGAGATGTGGCTTACAGACTTGCGTGGCCGCCAGGTTTATCAGCTGTGCATCCAGTATTTCATGAGTCCATGCTTCGGAAGTATCACGGCAATCCATCCCACTTATTAGACTTTAGCACTGTCCAGTTGGACAAGGATTTGACCAACGAGGAGGAGCCAGTGGCTATTCTAGACCAATAGGTTCGACAGTTGAGATCAAAGAGTTACTCTTCAGTTTATAGGTAGTGGAGAGGTCAGCCTGTTGAGGTAGCTACGTGGGAGTTTGAGTCCGATATGCGGAGCCGATATCCCCATCTTTTCAGCGACTCAGGTACTTTTCTATGTCTGTTTGAGGACGAATGGTTATTTTAGAGGTGGAGAATGTGATGACCCAAAAGGTCATCTCTTCTTTTAGAAGTCAAACATGTGTTCTAAGGACATAAAAAAACTCCTTTTGTCTCTCCTTGATTTGCGTGCGCAGTCCGGGCGTATATCTGGAAAGCCCTTATGTGAAAACATTTAAGAAGAATATTGAATTTTGCCTTTAAAATTGATTAAAGTTGACTTCGGTCAACATTTTTGGCAAATGGACCCAGACCCGTGATTTGACGGTTCCGTATGGTCCGTAGTAAAATATGGGACTTGAGCGTATGCCCGAAAACGAATTCCGAGGTCCCTAGCCCGAAGAATGAATTTTTGAAGAAAATTGTTTGCTGGAAAATACAAGGATTTTTAGAAATGGAATAGTGTGTGACCTCGTTCGTATCGGGGCTGTATTTTTGTTCCGGAGCACGATACATATTTGATATAATATTTAAGTCGTGTGTGTGATATTTGGTAAGAAACAAAACTAATTTGACGTGATTTGGACGTCGATTGCGAAAATATAAATTTCAAGTGTTCTTAAGAAAATCATGAGTTTTGGTGTTAAATTCGTTGCTTGAGATGTTAATTTGGCGTTTTGATCACACGAGCAAGTCCGTATGACGTTTCTATACTTTTATGCATGTTTGGTTTAGAGCCCCTAGGGCTCGGGTGAGTTTTGGATAGGCCACAGAGTGAGTTTACACTTAGAAAAAATATGCTGTTACATCTGGTATTTGTTGCAGGCTCTGATCTCGCAATTGCGAGATTAGGCTTCGCATTTGCGAGCTTCACATTCTTGGCAATTGTGAGGGCTTTATCGCAATTGCGAGGAAGCCCTAGGCCAGCATAGTTCGCATTTGCGAAGTCATCAGGGAGGGGCAGCCTTTACAATTGCGACCAAAGGTTCGCAATTGCAACGGTAGCAGACATGCAGCAGGTTCACATTTGCAACGCCTATCTCGCAATTGCAAGCTTTGCAATTGCGAAGCTCTGGTCGCAATTGCGACATCTGCATTTGTTCAAAATGAAACTTAGACGGGATTTTCGCTCATTCTTCACATTTCTCAAATCCTAAAACCCTAGAGGCAATTCTCCCAAGACCAAATCTTCCCCAAAACTTTGGTAACTGATCCTAACCCAATTTCTTTCACTTTCCCATCAAATTTCGTAAATTTCCAACCAAAATTCTAAGATTTGTATGATAAAAATTGGGGTTTTGGGTAGAATTAGGAATTTTTATAAATTGGAGGTTTAGACCTCAAATTGAGGTCGGATTCCAAAACAAATTGCATATCTCGGCTCGAGGGTAAATGGATAATCGAGTTTTGGTCCGAAGTTCGAGTTTTGACAAAGCGGGCCCGGGGTCGAGTTTTGACCTTTGGGGAAAATGTTGGAAAACATATAATTAAGCATTGGAATTGAGTTCTTTAGCATTTATTGATGTTATTAAGTTAATTATGCTTAGATACAAGCAGATTGGAGGTGGAATCGAGAGGTAAAGTGGTAAATGAGTTTTGATTGTGGCCGTATAATCGAGGTAAGTGTTGTGGCTAACCTTAGCTTGAGAGATTAGGTATTGTTTGTCCTATTTTCTACTTGTTAGTTGTTTAGTACGACGTATAGGTGTGGTGACGAGTATATATACATCGTTGTCAGGTCATAGCATGTGAGTGAGTTCTATTCTTGCGACCATTGTGCTTCTTTATATGTATATTTCCTGCTTAAGCAAGTTATTGTTCATGTTAACAAGTTTTACTATGTTGTTCTTGGTTTGGATATTGTGTGAGTATTGGCTCAAGTTTGGGTTTTTATTGTGAAATTAAATGATGAAACAATGTTCTTTGATTGTGGTGCCCTTACCGGGTTGTTGTTGTTTCTGTTGTTGTTATGGTGAGGAAGAGTGTTAAAGCACGAAGGGTGATGCCGTGCACATTTATATTATTCATATGGTGAGGAAGTGTGATAAAGCACGAAGAGTTATGCCGTGCACATTTACATTTATATTTATGCATAGCGTGAGGAAGAGAGATAAAGCATGAAGAGTGATATCGTGCACATTTCTATTATTCATATGGGAGGAAGAGTGATAAAGCATGAAGGGTGATGTCATGCACATTTCTATTATTGACTGCCTGGTGAGAATTGAGAGTAAAAGCACGAAGGGTGATGCCGTGCATTTTCTGTTTGCTGTGATTATGTGTTGTTATCGGTTCAAGTGCACAAATTGTTTAATTTCTATTACTACTGTGATTCCTTATTCTGGTACCCCCATAGCATGTTGCCCCTTCACGTTAATTTCTGTTTAGCTTCTATTATTGTTATTCTGTTAGTATATTATTTAACTGCACGGGTTTATGTTGTTTGTTGTGTCCTAGCCTCGTCACTATTTTGCCAATGTTAGGCTCGGCACTTACCAGTACATGGGTTCGGTTTAACTGATATTGCACTCTGCACTTCCTATGTAGATTTTGGTGACGAACCTCGTGAGTAGAGTTTGGGTTGCTGCCTTCGGTCCACAGGAGACCCGAGGTACATCTGTCAGCGTTCGCAAACCCTGGAGTCCCCTTCCTTCCGTTATAGATTTCCTGTCTCTTTTCATTTCGAGAACAAATGTATTTCTTTTAAACAAGTGTTTGTACAAATTCTTAGATGTTCGTGAAATTGTGACACCAGATCATTGGGGTAGCCTTGTTTTATAACTTTGAGCTGTTATGAAATTCTGCACTTTATATCTGCTTAGTTTTAGTTATAATTTATTAGTGTTTGGGTTAATAATTAATGCGTTAGAAATGTATCTGTTGGCTTGCCTAGCTTTCAAGAGTAGGCGCCATCATTATCCCGATGGTGGGAAATCCGGGTCGTGACACACGTCCTCCTTGAGAATTGGAGAGTGTGATTACACCCCTCCAATCACACCCAATCCATGTTGATCAGGTAATTACTTGGCCAAACAAACATGTCAAACTGTATAATTACACTCAGTTACACACAAATCCAATTCCTAGATGGCTTTCCAAAAAGGCTCTAAAAGTTTATTTCTAGAAAATTCACAAATCAAACTCCATTTTTACACAATGAAATTTTTTATCTTCTGGCGTGGAATTCACAAAGTGCCAATGACATGGCGGTGAGTCGTTTGAGCAATTGATAAATACTCTTCTTTAATCTTACATTTTTGCTGATAAAATAGTGTTTTTAATGTTGTTTACTTCCACTTTACAGGTTTTATGTAATTTAGTGTTAGAGCCTAGAATGAACACTTAGTCACACACACAACTAGCCAACCATGGTGGCCCACTTTCCTTTTCACTTTACTGGTTACTTGTAAATATGTAATAGTTGTATTTATTTATTTTTTTGCTGTAAATATAAGTACTCCTCGAGTGAGATAACAAAGATCAGATGGTTTATTTTCCACATATCATCTCATCTTCCTCTCTCTTCTCTCGACCCTTTTCGAGTTTTCTATCACTGATTATGCCATAGCTCAATTAGCTTCACATTGACATGGTATCCGAGCTGGGATTCTGATTACTCGTCACATGAGCTTCATCTTCAATGGTAAATCGGTTGATGATTTCACCAGAATCAATTTTTGGTTAAAGTTCGAGGCGTTGGTGAATCTGTTACTACTGGACCAAAATTTTGGGGGTTATGCTGGAATCTCTCTCTACATAATCTACATCAGGATAAACTCCGGGTTTTGTGATGTATTCGACGAATTTGTGGGTAAATACAAGCTAGGGTTTGCGGTGTGTATGAAGACCGTACTTCTTCGGGTTTTTGGGAAGAAGGCTGGTAATATCGCTCTAATCTACACTTTTGAAGTTCATATTGATATGATTCAGGGTTATGTTATGTGAGAATTCATGTCTACAACATTTTGCATGTTATTAATTTTAAGCATGTTTGCCTATTACAGTCAGACCTCTCTATAACATCATCATTATATAACAAATATTCATTATAAAAGTCAAGTTTCTTTTGGAAACAATTTTCATGCTATGCTATAATATATGTTTTCTATAACAGTACTTCATTATAACAACTAAATAAATCTGGAACAAACGAGGCTGTTATAGAGAGAAATAGTTGTACATACTATAGTTTCCCTTCGTTGATTTAGTTAGGAGATAATATGGGTAATCATGTGGATAACCTCACCTCTCCTCTAGTTTCCACTCCTAAGGGTTTCACACACTTCACACTAGATCCTTCTCATCCTTTCTATGTGCACCAGCCATACAATCCGGGTAGTTAACAAGTACATGTCCCATTCAATGGACATGGCTTTGTACTATGGAGAAGTAGCATGCTTACTTCTCTTTTTGCTAAAACAATCTAGGCCTATTAGATGGGAGTATTGCCCAACCTTCTACCAACTCTCCCTATTATTCTTATTAGGAAAGGTGTAATGATATGGTCAAGTCTTGGATTACCAAATATGTTTCTAGAGGCATAGACACTAGTGATACGTGCTTTAGGACTGCAAAGGAGGTTTGGACTGACATCAATGAAAGATTTGGGCAGTCAAATGGGTCTAAATACCTTCATATTCAAAGAAAAATTATTTCAACTGTCCAAGGGTCATATTGACATTGCCACATACTTTACCAAACTTAGAAGTCTTTGGGATGAATTGAATTCCTCAAATGTAGGGCCCATATGTTCTTGTGGATCTCTTCCCAAGTTTATAGAAGATTAAAAACTCTTCCAGTTCCTAAATGGGCTGAATGACTCTTACTCAACTATGAAGAGTGCTATCATGATCATGAATCCTTTACCACCAATAAGCAAAGCTTACTCTCTTTTGCAACAAGATGTGAACCAAAGAGAAACTCAAACCTCAATTCAAAACTTCTCCAATGAGTCTGCCACCTTCTCTGTATCTTCAACTGCACCAAATAAAAATTTCAACCAAAGGATCAATTTTGATTCCACGAAGAATAATTATTTTGTTTCTTGCAAATATTGTAAGAAACCTGGATACACAGTGGATAAATGCTACAAACTTCATGGTTTTCTTGCGGATTTCAAGTTTACCAAAGGCAAGAAATCAACCGTATATGTCCAGTCTGACATTTCACCCAACCATTATACTATTTCTTCACAACTATCTACTGAGAACTCTACTCATGGTATCACCAAGGAACAATAACATCACCTGATGACTTTATTCCAGCAAGTCCATTGGTCTCCTGGTGTTGGTTCTGATAATTTCTATGTTGAGGTACCTGGATTTGCACATTTTGTATGTTTGTTCACTGCTTATGCTGTAGATTCTGTTGCTTCTCATATATGTACATATTCTTAGTTAGGTGTAAATCCTTGTATATTAGACTCAGGGGCAACAAATCACATCACTCCACACAAACACTTATTTCACAACATTGTGCCTTTGCCTAAACCCTTTCTTGTTACTCTACCTAATGGATATAAAGTTACGGTTTTGTCAACTGGTTCTTTACATCTCAGACATGATATAACCTTGTTTAATGTCCTTCGTGTACCTTCCTTTTATTTTAATCTTATTTCTATAAACCAATTAATCTCTGAGTTGGATTGCATAGCTATTCTTACCAAAGTTAATTGTTCATTATAGGGCTTTTCTCTTAAAAGATCGCTGGTAATTTGTAAGGCTTCTTGGAGATTGTACTATCTGCATCCCGATGTTGATTTGTTCCTATCCCAAAATGTCTCTTCTGCTTTTTCCACTTCTGTTTCTTATAATAAGTCTTATTGTCTTCCAATTTCTATAAATACTCTTCTATGTAATTAGACACCTACTATAAATATGATGGATTTGGTTTGGCATCAAAGGCTAGGACATATGCCTTTTCAAAGAATGACATCTATTCATTTTCTATATGATAAAATGACTTCCAAACAATCTTTTATTTGTTCTGTTTGCCTAATATCTAGGCAACAAAGGTTACCTTTTCATGATAGTCATATTCATTCCACTGTTCTCTTTCAATTAATTCAAATTTTTGGGGACGACCTTACAATACTAGAACCTATAATGGCTTTATATACTTCTTGACCTTAAATGATGACTATAGCAGGGCTACCTGGACCTATGTTTTATCATGTAAAGGCAATGCTCTTTCTATACTAAAAGCCTTTACTTTTATGGTCAAAGTGCACTTTAAATCCTTAGTTCAAACTTTCAGATCTGATAATGCCTATGAACTTGGCAGTAGTTTTGAGGCTGTTACTTTCTTTATCAATCAGGGTATTTTACACCAAACAACCATACCACACACACCACAACAAAATGGAGTTCTGGAAATGAAATATAATCACTTGTTGGAAGTATCTAGAGCCCTTCTTTTCCAATCTAAACTCCCTCTTAAATTCTGGGGTGACTGTATTCTAACTTCTACCTGTATAATTAATAGAATGCCTTTGACTGTCTTAAACAACATTTCTCCTTTCGAAAAACTACATGGGCATCCTCCTTCTTATACTTATATGAAGTCTTTTGGTTGTTTATGCTTTGCTACTTCCCCCAAGATTGGCAGGGACAAGTTCCAATCTATAGCCATACATAGCCTTTTCTTGGGGTACCCCTATGGCAAAAAGGATTACAAACTTATGAACCTCTCCACCTCTTTTATTTTCTACTCTAGGGATGAGGTATTTCATGAACATATTTTCCCTTGTGGTTCAGCAGACTCCTCCACGGCCACTTCCTCTTCTTTTCCACCTTTTGTAGATGTTGATTCTTCTCCTCATACTGCTACAACAAATGTTCATGCTACATCTGGTCCTTCCCTTCTACTGTTACCTCTCCTCATTCCTCTCCTTCTCATTCTTCTTCTGCCTTTCAATTTCCTTCACATAATGCTGACTAACCTTCTCCACCTGCTTCTGCTATTAGAAAATCCACCAGACCTACTACCCAACCATTCTACCTCAAGGACTATGTCTCCAATTTTGTCCTTCCACATGTTCCCATTTCTGCATTATCTAAGGTGTCCCAAACTGAGTTGCTTGTGCATGAGCCTCAATATTAAGTAGCTTCTCATCCTGCCTAGCAAGAGGCAATGCTAAAAGAATTTCAGGCTCTTGAGTCCAATCGGACTTGGGACGTTGTCTCCCTTCCTCGACATAAAGGTCATCCCTTGTAATTGGATTTACAAGATTAAACAAAATGCAGACGGTTCTACTGAAAGGTATGAAACAAGGCTTGTTATCAGGGGTGATACTCAGAGAGAAGGTATTGACTTCGCTGAGATATTTTCCCCTACTGTCAAGCTGATAACCATCAAATGTCTCCTGACCTTAGCTGTAAAGAGAGGCTGGACTGTCTTTCAGTTAGATGCCAACTATGCCTTTCTTTATGGTGACCTTCATGAGGAAGTTTATATGAAGATTCCACCTAGGATGGATGTCTACTCTAATTCTAAATCTCCTCCAATGGTCTGAAGGCTCAAAAAGTCTTTATATAGCCTCAGGCAGGCTTCTAGACAATGGTTTTCTAAACTGTCTAAAGCTCTGCAATCCAGAGACTACATTTCTACTCTTAATGACTATTCAATCTTCACAAAGTCGTCTTCTGGTTCTCTAGTTGTCTTAGAATTGTATGTTGATGATATTTTGCTTGCTAGTGATGACATCTCTGAATTAAATTCTTTGAAACTGTTCTTGGACACTCAATTTAAAATCAAGGATCTAGGTTTGGTTCATTACTTTGTAAATTGGAGATTTCCCGGCACCCAAGGGTACATGATGAGTCAACACAAATACACCACTGACCTCCTTCAAGAGTTCAATTGTCATCACTTCTTCCCTGTTTCTACACCCTTGGATCCTTCTTACTTTAGACATATGAGCTCCTATTTCTGATCCAAGTGTATACAAAAGGCTAATTGGGAAGATAAATTTCTTGCAACACACAAAACTTGATATCTCATTTTCTATCCAACATCTAAGCCAGTTCCTTCAGAGGCTCCAGGTACCTCATATGATGGTTGCTATTCATGTTCTAAGATATCTTTTGCATGATTTCACATAAGGTATTTTGCTCTCTAGTTCTGATGATACGTCTTTTGTGGGTTTTTCTCATTCTGATTGGGGCTCTTGTGCAATATCTCGCAAGTCTGTGAGAGGGTTTTATATCACTCTTGGTGGCAGTCCTGTGTCTCGGAAAAGTATGAAATAGCCTACCATCTCCTTATCTTCAGCTGAGGCTGAGTATAGGGCCTTGAGAAAACTGGCTGCAGCGGTGGCTTGGTTGGTCAGATACTAGGTGATCTTGGTTTTGCCATCTCCAGTCCTGTACCTGTATATTGCGATAGTCAGACTGTACTCAACATATCCAAGAAACATATTTTTCATGAGCGCACTAAACATATCAAGACTGATTGTCATTATGTGCGTGAATGCATCACAGTTGGGCTTATTACCTTACATTTTGTTTCAACTATACGTCAACTGCTGATATTATGACTAAGGCCTTGCCTAGTCAGTTGCATTATGGTATTCATTGCAAGCTTGGCGTTTCTCCACCCTCAAACTTGAGGGGGGAGTTAGAGCCCAGAATAAACACTTAGCCATATGCACAGTTGGCCCAACAAGGTGAGCTAGCCCACTTTCCTTTTCTCTTTACTGTTACTTGTAAATATGTATTAGTTGTATTTTTCTATTTTTTTATGTAAATATAAATACTCGTTGAGCGAGATAATAAAGATCATATGTGACGACGAAAATACAGTAAAGGCCGTGATGGCACCTAACACGGTTCTCAGGCTAGCCAACAATAAATGATTAACTTGATTACTTATTTTAGTATTTTGAAATCATAATTTCCTTCAATTCAATAGTGAAAGATAGAACTTACAGAATGAATGATAATATTTTTGTAATTAAAATATTGAACAACCCATAATCACTTCCAAAATCCGGTGTCACAAGTGTGAGCATCAACTAGGGAGTAAGATAAAATACATCATCTGTTCGAAATACAAACTAGTGGATGCTACTCACCTAAGTCCTTGCATTAACCACACCTCTGCACCCATAAGGCCACTAGACATATATGTACCCGCACAAAAATGTACAGCAAGTATAGTATGAGTACGCAAATCAACGCGTACCCAGTAAGTATCCATTTTAACCTCGAATAAGTAGTGACTAGGAGTCGACTCCAACACTTACTATGGGCTAACAATAAGATACCTATATTATAATTAAGTATGAATTGTATAAAACATCTGAAAACCCAATAACAAGGGGTAAGTAAGCAATTCTTTTTATAATAGGAAATTTCCAAATTTATTTTCGTCATTTACAATTTATGTCTAAAACCAATGAAACAATATCAATTATCATTAGTTCCAAATATCTATCATGTGAAAATCATGCCGAGGTCGTACGACACGATCCAACATATAAATGTAAAATGTGCACTGCCGAGAGTCGAATGGCACGGACCATAGATATATCTATTAACCTATCGAGGCGAACGACTCGCTCCCATGAGAGTAGTGGAAATTTAACTAGCTTGCAGATTATATTTTCGATGCGGTTGAACATAGATTTCTCAAGTTATTAATGTTGTCATGACCCAATTCTAGTTTAGGCCATGATGTCACCCAACACCATTGCTAAACAAGCGAACAATGAACAATCTAGTGATTTTCACTTTTGTTTAACTTTCCAAACAACTAACTTTCCTTACATTTAAAAAATCTAATGAATAATGGATTTTTAAAGAGAACAAAACAAAAGCAGCTAAACGAAATCATAACTTTAGAAATAAAACCCAAAATCATAAGTCTATTAGTGTGTGCTAAGACTCGGTGTCACAAGTGTATAAGCATTCTAGTAGAATATACAAAAAAATACTAGTTTACTGTTTGAAATGGAATAAAAAGAAAATATAACAAATGGAGAGACTTCGACTGCTGCAGTACGGCTCGGAAGGGAAGCTCACCGTAAATCTCGTAGCGGGGATCAAAGATGCGTGCCAGACTGGTAACCAGATGCACCTGCCTCAGATCTTGTACAATAAAGTACAGAAGTGTAGTATGAGTACATAAATAATATGTACCCAGTAAGTATCCAGTCTAACCTCGAAGAAGTAGTAACGAGGGGTGGACTTGACATTTACTAGAGGCTAACGATAATATAATAAAATTTTATCCTAAGCATGGATTTCATGAAAAATACTGAAATCTCAATAAAAAGAAATAATAAATTCTTCTTTCACAAATATTAAATCCCAAGTTTAATTTCATCATTTAACAGCTTGCATTTCATGACATTTAAGTAATATAAATTATTAATAGTTTCCAAAGAATTATCATATGCAAATTATGACGAGGTCGTACTGTTCGATCCAACATAATATTTAAACTGTGCACTGTCGAGGGTCGAACGACATGAACCATAGATGCATCTATCTTTTACCGAGGCCTTCGGCATGCTCCACAAATAGCAAATATTTTTAAAGAAAGCACAAATTCACATTTACAGTCAAGTGTCTCATTCACAACTTCAAGTAAGTGATATTAAACTTTTAAAATTCTTTTATCAAAATCCAACATAACTTAAGAAATTAAATTAACAAGTAGGGGCGCAAACATTTCAAGTATAGCATGATACAGGTCCTAAACTACTCGGACAATAGCATAAGTAGTAGCTACGTACAGACTCTCGTCACCTCGTACGTACGTAGCCCCCACAAATAGGTACTAATAATAGGCTAGATTCATGTAGTTTGGCAACTATTTATGCCCCAACTTAACTATGCTTCACCGTTCTAGGAAGGTTAAATGACGATAAAATAGTGAATTTCATGTTTTGCAGGAGTAAGTTGTGCCTATGAGGACATAGGACAGTGTTTGGAGCTAAATTAAAGCAAGATAATCCCCTCGGAGCTGAGTACGTATAAAAGAAGAAAGAAAAGAAGAGAGAAAATGCTGATTCACTCTAGCGTGGGTCAAGCGCGGCCTTAGCACGACCGCGCTAGAGCAGAAAAATGGGATAGTGTACTTGGCCACATGCGCGGCCACTAGCGTGGTTCGAGCGTGACCATGCTAGTCACTCCGGAGCGCAGAAAGTTCAGGGGTAAACTTGGAAATTTGGGGGTAAGTCCACTTAACTTATAAGAGGTCTAGCTCGCCCAAAAAGACATTATCAAGGTTTTTATAGTTTTGTTGAAGGCAAGAAGAGGCAGGAGGCAAGAAGGATAATTCGACATCGAGTTCTATCTTTCTTCGTTTTGTATTTATCATTCATGTTGAATTTTTTTGTTGTTATTATGAACACGATTATGAATAGCTAATTATTTATTCTAGGGTTTTGATGGAACCTATTGAGGGATGAACTTCTTGGTGTGTTAATATAGTTTTTCCAGTTTAATCTCTATTTGTTCAACTACGTTCTTGTTGTAGTTAATTGATAGGATCCTCAATTAGCTGTGCCTATTTAATACGTATTTCTCGTGAGAGAGCGCATATTTAGGTAGTTGTTGAACAACAGCACTCCCAAAGTGTATGAGGAATCAATAACCGAGGGTTTAAAGGTGGAATTAGGGATAACGAAACCTTGGGTGTGATCTAAGTGGGGTGTAATAAAATCCAGCTAGCGTAACTCGGGAGAGTGCGTCTAGTAAATGTCGTAATTACTCGGGATAGATTTATGGTAGTAAGAGTGCTCATGATCTATAGTGACGATTAGGTAAATCTATGCGACACATAACAGGAAGGAATTCCATAAATAAAGGAAATCACAACCTTAAATCCTTCTCTTATTTGTTTACAACTCAGTCATAGTTAGCTTTTAATTTATTTAATGTTATTCAGTTATAGTTCATAGAAATATCACCAAGTGTTATTCAAAATATCTGGGAAGTTGATTATAGAGAATTCGGTGAGTCTGACAAAAGTAATTGGTAGGTTATTCCCTGTGGGATTCGACTCTTCGCTAAATACCCGGATAAATTTGCAATGCCCACTTGTCCTTTTTATAAGGCATAGTTAGGTGTGATCAAATTTTGGCGTTGTTTCCAGGGAATTAAGGGTGTTATCAATTACAGTTGAAAGAAATACAAAAATTCTTAGTGGAGTCAGTTTTCTTTATTTTCAATCCATATATTAAAATTTTAACGTTTGTTAAATTGGTTGTACAGGTGCATGCCTAGAAACTTACCGAGAACTGGTGAAGTGTTTGAAGCATTATCAGATCTCAAGAAAGTTTTCAAGGCCTTGAATCGGGCCAACCGGAAAAACAAACAACAACAATCAACTGAACAACTTGAACCAAACATGGGGGATCGCGAGGTAGACCCAGCTGCGCAGGTAGTAGAGCCTCTTGTACCAGAAGCTCCTCTATATGACTGGGCACAACCCACAACAGAGAATTTGGCCACAGCGATATTAATCCTGCTGATACAGGCTGAATCTTTTCAAATCACTAAGCTAGCGATTGGACATAGATTGAGTTGAAACTTGAAAAATAATTTTTGAAGTAGTTTTGAAAAATAATTTTTGGAAGTTGAAATTATGTTTGGACATGCATTTTATTTGAAAAAAATTTGAAGTTTTGTGAGTAGGAACATGATTTTCACCCAAAATCTACCATAAACTAGATTTTGGAAACTTGAAAGATATTTTCAGAAATATTTCAAAAACAGATCACTAATCTATGGACAAACAATGTTTTCAAAAAAAATTTGAAAAAAACTTGCCAAAATGTATGGCCAAATGGGGGCTAACAATATGTTGCTCTTGTTTTCGGGGTCATACATTGAAGATCCTCAACAGCACTTGAAGAATTTCCTGTCAATCTGCAAAACTCAAAGGCAACCCAACGTAACTTAGGAAGCAATAAAGCTGTTGTTGTTTCCATTCTCAGTGACAGAAGCTGCCCAGACTTGGCTAAATTCACTCCCCATTAATTCCAACATGACTTGGGAGGAGTTAGTCAAGCAATTTGTGAATAAGTTACATCCACCAAACCAGACTGCTCAGCAAATAGATGAAAATTTGAGCTTCCGAAAGAAACCAATAGAAACATTGCAAGAAACATGGGAATGATTCAAAGGGATGTTGGTTATATGTCCATACCACGGTATTCCAGAGCAGATGTTGGGGCAGAGGTTTTTCATGGGTTTGACAGAAAGCGTGAATGCAAATATTGATGCTTCAGCTGGTGGAGCATTCTTGAGCATATCATGAAGAGAAAGGCAGATCCTGCTTGACAAGATGGCACAAAATTTGGGGTGGACAACCAGGAATGCACCTATCACTCCAGTAGCTCACTCAGTGCCCTTAGATCCAGCCAACACTCTTGCTGAAAATATGACCACCTTAATGACACAAATGAGCATACTCACCAAAAAGGTGGAAGAGTCACGGCAGAAGCAGTAGTTGCATATTGTAGATGAGACCAATGGGGGCTTATGCACATCTTGCATTATCAGCCAATTGGTAGCCACTGGAATGCAGAAAGTGATCATCATCATTACCCCGAGGACATGAATTATGTGTCTAATTATAGGGGTCAGAGACATGGTGGTCAGAATTGGGGCCAACCAAATCAGCCATATAGGCAGTCCAGCTACAACACAACAATGGAAATATGGCAGCCATGCGACATCACAATAATGTGGCACCCTACTAAAGGCCATAGGGATACAACAACCAAAATCAGTAGCTGGGTTATCATCCTCCTCAGCAGCAACATGGTGGGAGATAGAAAAATGGGTTTGCTAGACTCGAGGCAATGATGCAGCAAGTTATTGGGTCAAATGCAAAAATGAGTGAAAGAGTAGATGCACGCAAATAGGCTAGACCTTGAAGTGCAAATGTAGACACTCAGGTAAATCCAAAAGATCAAGGCCCAAAGCAGCTGATGGCAGTGAGTCTACGTAATTGCAGAGACCTAAACTTGGAGAAATACAGGGCTCGCAAAAGCAGACATGCTGAGACACTTGTACCAGTGCCCATTGAGCTAGATGATTCAGCAAAACTAATAGAGGTGACAGTATAGCTGCCCAGGAAGAAACCAGCACACAGATTGAGGCTGAGCAAGAAGCTGAGATAGCCCAGGGACTGGTAGTTGAGGAATTGACTGAAAAATAGAAAACCCAAATCAATGGGAAGAAGAGATCTCCAGCACCATTTCTACAGAGGCTAGCCAAATACCAGAAAGAGGAACAATACAAGAAATTCTTGGAGATGTTGAAACAAATTTAGGTAAATATTCAATTGATTGGTGCTTTGAAGGAGATGCCTGGTTATGCCAAAATGATAAAGGACTTGATGTCCCGAAAATTCGACTTCCAAGACTTGGCCACAATGACTCTAACTCAGACCAGCAGTGCTGTGGTGACTAGACCAATTGCTGAAAAATTGCCTGATCCAGGGAGTTTCACAATTCCCTGCACCATTGGTAACTTTGCCTTTGCCAAGGCACTTTGTGATTTAGGGGCTAGTATAAATCTTATGCCCCTGGCGATTCATAAGAGTTTGGGGATTCGAAGAGCTAGACCCACATCTATGTTGTTGCAGCTGGCTGGCATAACTGTGAAAAGACCCTCAGGTATTTTGGATGACGTGTTGATACAGGTAGGGAAATTTGTGTTCCCTGCAGATTTTGTGATTCTAGATTGTAGAGTGGATGAAGAAATTCCCATAATTTTGGGAAAGCCGTTCTTGGCCACATGGGGAGCCCTTATTGATTGTGAACTAGGGAGCTCAAGATGGGGTTGAACGATAAGGTGATAACATTCAACATGTAGAAATCTATGAGGCAACCAAGTGAATTCGCCAATTATTCTCTTATTGATGCTGTGGATGTAATCGTGGAAGAGGATGATGAGACATTGACTACTGAGGATCCTCTTGTTGCATGTCTTATGAATTTAGATGAGGTGAATAGGGAAGAATTGACAGAATGGGTGCTGGCTCTAGAGGGCAGAGGGTTTTGGGAGAGATCACTTGAATTCAAGCCCCGGTACTTAGAAAAAAGAGAAACTCCTCCAGCCAAGCCATCCATAGAAGAACCACCAAAGCCGGAGTTGAAGCCATTGCTTGCCCATCTCAGGTATGTGTTCCTAGGACCTAAATCCACATTACCTATTATTATCTCGTCTAGTTTGTTAGATGCAAAGGCACAACAACTTTTGCAAGTACTCCCGGAGTGCAAGACTGCCATTGGGTGGACTATGGCAAACATTAAGGGGATCAGCCCGGCATATTGTATGCATAAAATTCAGCTGGAAGAGGGGCACAAACTTTCCAGGGAGCACAAAAGAAGGCTGAACCCCAACATGAAGGAAGTGGTGAAGAAGGAGGTCATTAAGTGGTTGGATGCGAGAATCATTTTCCTATCTCTGACAGCAACTGTTTTAGCCCGGTGCAATATGTTCCTAAGAAGGGTGGTATGACAATGGTAAAAAATGATAACAATGAGCTGATCTCTACAAGAACTGTCACTGGCTGGAGAATTTGTATAGACTATCGGAAATTGAATTTGGCCACCCGGAAAGGCCACTTCCCCCCTTCCCTTCATTGATCAGATGCTTGACAGACTGCCAGGGAGGTCCCACTTCTATTTTCTTGATTGTTACTCAGGGTTAAACCAAATCTCCATTGCATCAGAGGACAGAGAGAAGACTTCGTTCACATGTCCTTATGGGATTTCTGCCTTCCGTAGGATGCCTTTGGCCTATGCAATGCACCTCCCACATTCTAAAGGTGCATGATGGCCATATTCACCAACATGGTTGAAGACATAATGGAGGTTTCATGGATGATTTCTCAATGATAGGAAACGCATTCGATGAGTGCCTTACAAACCTGACCCGAGTGTTGAAATGATGTATCGAGACTAACCTTGTACTTAATTGGGAAAAGTGTCATTTCATAGTACAAGAGGGTATATTCTTGGGACACCGGGTATTAAGTAAGGGAATCGAGGTGGATCATGATAAAGTTGATGTGATAGCAAATCTGCCACCCCACATCACTCAAGGCAATCTAGAGCTTCCTCGGGCATGCCGGTTTCTACTGGAGATTCATCAAAGACTTTTCAAAAATTGCCCACCCTCTTTGTAAGTTGTTAGAAAAAGATCACCTTTTCATGTTTTCTGATGATTGTAGGGTAGCATTCGAGGAGTTGAAGAAGAGGCTAGTCACAACACCCATCATTGTTGCCCCCGACTGGAAGCAACCATTCGAACTCATGTGTGACGCCAGTGACTATGTAGTGGGGGCAGTGCTAGGATAGCGGAGAGACAAGATAATGCACACAATTTACTATGCTGGTAGAACATTGAGTGGAGCCAAGCTAAACTACACTGTGACTGAAAAGGAGATGCTGGTTGTTGTGCTCGCATTCGACAAGTTCAGATCATACCTGACTGGCTATAAGGTAATTGTATATACTAATGATGCTGCTCTCATGTACTTGATTGAAAAGAAGGAGTCCAAACCACACCTGATTCGTTGGGTTCTATTATTGTAAGAGTTCGACCTGGAGATTCGTGACCGTAAGGGCACGAAAAACCAGGTCGATGATCATCTATCGCGACTTGAAGGAGCTAAAAACTCAGTTAAGGCAGAGGATATTCTGGAAACTTTTCCGGACAAGCAGCTACTCACCACAAGCCTTGAGGAAGTGCCATGGTATGTAGACTTTGCAAATTATCTGGCAAGCGGTATAGTTCCCTATGACCTTTCCTCTGTGCAAAAGAAAAAGTTTTATCGTAACTGCCACATGTATTACTGGGATGAACCTTATATGTTTAGAATTTGTGTTGACAATATGATCCGGAGGTGTGTCCCCGAGATAGAACAATCTTTTGTTTTGCAGGCATGTCACACATCGGCATATGGCGGACATTTTGGAGGAGTCAGGACGATAGCAAAAGATCTAAAAGTCGGGTTCTACTGGACAATATTGTTTAAGGATGCATGTCAATGCGTTAAGGGCTGTGATGAATGACAGTGAACCGGGAACATTTCCCGTCGCCATGAGATGCCCATGAACCCAATTCAAGAGGTTGAAGTGTTTGATGTATGGGGGATAGACTTCATGGGCCCCTTCATCAGCTCCTTTGGCAATAAGTACATACTTGCTGCTGTACATTACATGTCCAAATGGGTGGAAGCTATAGCACTCCCCACCAATGATGCAAGGGTGGTGGTGGGGTTTTAGAAAAAGAATATATTCACCTGTTTCAGGATCCTGAGAGCTATTATCAGTGATGCAGGCACTCACTTCTGCAATTGAGCCTTTGAGAAATTGCTAGCAAAGTAAAATGTGCGCCACAGGGTGGAAACCCCATATCATCCTCAGACCAGTGGATAGGTCGATATGTCGAATAGAGAAATAAAGAGTGCGCTAACCAAGACTGTGAATGCCACAAGAACTGATTGGGCGAAAAGGCTAGATGATGCACTCTGGGCCTACAGAACCACTTTCAAAACACCAATTGGTATGTCACCATACAAGTTGGTGTTCGAAAAGCCCTGTCACTTGCTAGTGGAACTAGAACATAAAGCTTGGTGGGCAATGAAACAGCTAAATCTGGACATTGAGGTTGCGGGAACAAATAGAGTCACAGAATTGCATGAGCTAGACGAGTTTTGATTTCTTGCTTTCGAGAGCACGAGGTTATACAATGAGAGAATGAAGGCACGACAACAACATTGTTGAGCAAAATTTCAATCTAGGAGACATGGTGTTGCTTTACAATTCAAGATTAAGGCTATTTCCGGGTAAACTCAAGTCGATGGTCTGGGCCATTTAGGGTGGTCGAAGTGCTCCCTTCAGGTGCCATAGATATTGCCTCAGAGAAATATTCCCACACATTTATAGTCAATTGGCAAAGATTGAAACCATATGTGGGCATGGATGAAACCAAGGAAGTGTCAGTGATCCATCTGACTGAACCTCAGAGGTCGAGCGAGCCTTAAATGCTCTCATCTGCGTCGTGCCATGACGTTAAATCAGACGCTTCATGGGAGGCAACCTATTGACTTATTGTAACTGTCATGCCATGTCATTAACTAAGGCGCTGGTTGGGAGGTAACCCAATGCACAGTGACTTTAGTATAGTTAGTATTTGTTATTTTTGATTTTGGTAAGTACTAACCAGTGCAGGTGAGCTTGACGCTGAAGGAAAAGGTAAAAAAATGGAAACATCTCGAGGCCCATGAGCGCGTCCACGCAAATGGCCAAGTATTCTGCCTCAGCTTTTCGCATAGGAGCGCGCCCGTGCATATGGCCAAACATTCTGTTTTGCTAGCGCGGTCGCGCTCGAACTGTGCTACAACCGTGTTAGTTCCGTTTAAGCTGCCATTCTGTATAACTTAACATTTTATTTTATTTTTATTTTCTCATTTTTGTATTTTATTTGTTTTATTTTGTTTATCACCCCCACCCTAACTATTCCCCTCTTCTCTTATCCACACCCCATGCCTAAGAACCCCAGCCCTAATTCCCATCTTCTCCAAATTCCCCTCTTCTCCATTCCCAAATAATCCTAGCCTGAATTCCCAAGATCAAGCCAATCCCAGCTCCCCTTGTTCTCACAATCTCCGACCACTTCAGGTAAGGTTTTCTTTTTGCCAATTTTTGTAGATTTTTGTTTGACTTCTTATTTATGTAGTAGTTTTCTTCTCTTTTTATAGAAGTAATTTGTAGTGTATACGTAGTGCTTGTGGGTTGTGGTGTTTGTGGAGTTGTACGTCTTAACTTAGTTAGGTGAATTTGGGGCAATTATGGTGGTTATTGGGTTACAACATGATTAATTTGGAGCTTCGGTGAATAATGCCCACAACGTGTTTGTAAAATGCAACAATGAGTGTCAATGATAATTGTGACCAATTGTAAGGGTGAAGTCTGAGTAACTGCAGTTGAGTCATATATTTTGTGTTGTGATAATGATATTCTTCTTCCAGGTACTATAGCACCTTCCAGGAAATGCTGAACAACGGGTGCTTCATCCATCGGCCAAGCTGGATCTTCCAGGGTGCGGGCGTCAGCTGCTACTCGTCCTTTTGATAGTAACAGGTTCGTCTCTGCCAAGGCTTAAGACCGTTTTGCTGATAAGGCTTCTAAGAAACCAATACCGGAAAGGGGCATAAGTATAGGGTCGCTCCAACTTGGTTGTCCCAACTTGTATAATGAGTTCGTCAGGCGTGGGCTACAAATCTTCTTTGAAGAACCAGATGATGTGAATGTGATGGTTGTACGTGAATTTTATGCTAACATTCCAGAATATGTGGATGGTTTAGTAACAGTGTGCAAGAAGGCTGTAGATGCCTCTGCTGAGGCTATTCAAAGGATATACCAGCTGCCCGCACTGGTGGTGGAGATGGAGGATTATTATGAAGCCTATGGTAGAAAATACATCCAGTAGGAGATGTTCTTTGAAACCATATGTGTACCTGGTGTTGATACACAATTTTTCCCTATATATTTTTTATACTCAAGATACTTTCAAAATAGCATGTGTATGCATATATAAGCATGCCCAAGTATTTTGGTATTTTTCCCAAATTTTTAAAGATTTTCAAAACCAATTTATTGTCTATTTTAACAGTACAAAATCCAATAATTATTTCCGAAATTATCATTTTGGTGAATAATTTATTTCCATCCTCATAGTTACACCAAAATATAATTAACGTGATTTTTGCATATTTTTACAAATTCATTTGATATTTTAAAGCTAAATTACATAAAATTGCAATTATGGCATATATTACGATTAATAGCGTTTTGCAATCATAAAATCATTTCCAGCATTTTTAGATTAATGTTTATATATTATTAATTAGCTCAGTGCTTTTAATTTGTTTTTAATATCATTTTACCATTTTTTATAAATAAAAAGGGTAAAACTGGCTATTTAACATGTAGCCTCAGTTCATTTCAATTATAGCCCCATTACATTTCAATTTTTAGCCTAAAAGTGACCCAATTTCAAACTCAAATTTGGACGACCCAATTCTTATTTTTACCCGATCCCTTAACCCGTTTTCAAACCCGTCCGGATTTTCTTTTAAATCCTGGCCTTTGATCATTTTGATCAACGGCCCTAATTCACCCTTTCCTTTTTAATCCCCTAACCCCTGAAACCCTAACCCGTCGAGGTTATCCCCGATTTTTCTTTTAGATCTGTTGTGTATCTATGCTCTACTTGAGTGTTCAAACGATTTCCCTAACTTTTCTTTCAAAAATTACTCTTCGAAGCCTCTTTTACCATCTAAGGTTTTCTGAAAATGCGTAAGTGTTTATCTGACTTTCTTCTCCTTTTTTTTGTATGTATTTGCCTCTACTGTGTTCTTATGTTTTCCTTCTACCACGTATGTTCCTATACCGTGCTTTCTATATTCCGTTCTTGTATGTTCTGCTATTGTGTTTTCTACACTATGTCCTTGTATGCTTTTCTACTATGTTCTACTATTTTCTTCTACCATGTTCTGGTATGTTTCACCGACTATATTCTTCTATCGTGTTCTCAAGTTCTCCTACTATTTTTTTCCTTCTACTGAACTTTGTTTAAGCCTCTTCTAAAAGGATCTTCTTAAGCATGCTTCCTTCTACTGTTCTTATCAGTTTTTCTCATCATGCTTCGAATTAGTTTCTTTACTCTGTTGCTTTGAACTCTTCTATTGTATTTACATTCTATTCATGAGTTTTGTTGCTGTGAGAAGCATGTTAGAAGTTTCAGTTCTTTTCAAAAACCTCTGAACATGTTTCGATTCAACTGTTGGCCCTCTCATCTTTGCTTTATGGTTTGCTCGAACTGGGTTACTTATTTCAAAACCCCCAACTCTTTTAGATCAATTTCGAAGTTTCATATGATTATGACCTTTTGATAAACTCTTCTAAACTCTGTTACTGGATTTTCCACTTATTTTACGATGGCATGACAATTTTTCTTTCATACTTAACGTGCCTGTATGCTCTTTATATGTGATGAACCTTTCTGTAAAAGGGCTTTCCAATTTGTAATTGATTCAGAATTCCTTTTAATAGGTCTAATTGATTGCTACTGATTTTCCTTAAGTTAAATCTTTCCTCTCTTTCTGACTTTGTTCATTGGTAATGTCGAATCCCTGATTCCTTGATTTACTAGGTACTAATTGATTTACTGTGTTCTTGCCTTATTTGGGCTAACCGTATAATTTAAAATTTTCTTTCCTTAGTTAAACCCTTATGTATTTACCCCTAATTTCCTACTTTACACAAGATGTTTACTTGATTCTCTTTCCTTAACTGATTGTTGTCCATTACCGTTTGAGTTTGAACTCCTTAATTAAAGGAAGTTCTTATGTTGATTGATTATAATTGATACATAGTTCCATAATTACTATGATTCTTCCCTTACTCTCTACCTGTTTTCCAAGCTATAAATACTCGACTCTTTTTCTTTTCACAACACGGAATACACTTCAGAGCTTCACTTAATTCTCACAACCCTTTATAAAACTTTCTGCACTTTGGCTTTCTCAAGACTTCTGCTTTCATTTGTTTTTGCTGAAACTGGTATGTCCTAGTTTTGATTCTAGCATCAACCCCAATGTGTTTACTTACAAGTTTGTATGTCTATGCCTACTTTACTGCTTTTAGAGTTCAACTTCTATGATAGTATGCTTATGTCTTGCTATCTGTTACTGCAATGAATCCCATTCCCCATACCCCTTTATGTTCTTAAGCTGTGGTTTAAGACATGGCAATACACAAAGTTATTGTCTATGGATTAAAGCTGGATCCTTTGGATCCTAGGCTCTTTCAATTTCCCATACCCCATTCCTTTAGGTGTGTTGAGTTGAGGTATAGCCTGGCAGCATCCAAGTTGTTGTCCAGGGCTAAACCTGACCTTCAATAGGTCCTAACTCTCTAATTTTAGCTAACAGGATGGTCAGGGGTATGCCAACACTCCTAATTGCTGGGCATGACCACCAGCATGCCTTGGCATTCCCTAATTCCCCTCTATTGCACCTACACCTATTCCTATAACCTTAAGTTCTGCCCTTCTCTTTCGAGCCTTGCTTTGGGACCTTGAGTTCCCTCTGAACTTGGACATTTGAGGACTAGCCTTTCCACACTGCACTATAATCTAATTCTGCAATATATTTAGGGTGTAAGCATTTCCTTGGAGTTCTTGAAGCTCCTTGGAACTTTGACACATCCCAAATAAGAGAAAAGCTTTGGAATCTGATTTTTGGAAGTTGGTTTATTTCATATTTCAGACATGGGGTCTAAATTAGGCTCTCCTTGGTTGGAATCTTTAATTTCTGATATATTTTTTCTTATTCATTCTGGTCTATAATAATCTTGTAATAAACATTTGGGGTTGACTAGTGGAAAAGGGCAGGGGACTATGCATGGAAGGGGTAGATACCATTTTCGTAGGGAATTACTATACTTCTAAAATTCTGCATCTTCATATAGACACCATGCCTATAGGACTTTCTGCATTCTGCATCCGTCATTAAGAAAAACCTATTATAGGATTTAAATACCTAATCAATTGCATGTAGACAACCTGTCTATAGGATTCCTGCATAAGCAATAATAGTGCTCAAATCAGTAGCACCTAGAAAGCATGTCTATAGGAGTTGTTAACTAAACCTGAATCGTCAACTCGCTTATAAGCCTAAAATCAGTAGCAATAATGTTTAATGCCTCCAAATCTTATGTCCCTGTAATTGAAAATTCTTTTTCTGCAATCAGTTTACTTCTTTATTTCTGAAACTAATAGATATCATGCCTATAGGTTCTGTTTAACGCCTAGGCAAGCCTTAGGGTAAAATTTTATAATTGCATCAGTTTTGATAATTACCACCAGCAGGCAGGCCTAATTCGGACTTCTTATTTTAAAATATGTGATAAATTAGCCACCCTTCCTATGTTAAATTTAATACAGACCAAACAAGTATTTGTAAGTCATGCTAAATAATCTGCTACTTTGAATGAGGAGGCCGACTAGAGCCTTAACTACTATAAGTTTCCCTTTTAACTGGTATCTGTTATTGCTTGTCGCCTAGATTTTTATCCTTTTGAAAACTCTGCAAAAGCCACAACTCCCTCCCCTTTAGGATTGGTAGTCCCATATGCCTCCGGGACTGATAGGATTGGGACGGGTAATAGCATGCAATAAGTAACGATACCATTCCACACTTTAACACCTTAACGGGGTGGGAAGGGTAGATATGGATATGATGACCGATGCACTAATATCACGTGCGACCCCTCTTCTGAGGAGAGATTGCTGGGTATTGCATTGAAGTGATCCATATTAATTTTAAACCTAGGATCCCCCTCCCTTTATTTGCTTTCATCTTTTCTTGTAAAATTATTCAAATCTCTTTTTTTAAAAATTTCCGCACTCTCTACTTACCTTCGAAAGTTTTCAACCTGATTGCAATGTTATATGCGAATCCTTATTTGAGCCTTGATTGTTTACTTGTAAAGTCACAATTGTAACATGGCCGGGAACCACACTAGTGGATCTTGAGGGGTGCCTAACACCTTCCCCTCGAGATAATTTCTAGCCCTTACCCGAACTCTGGTTTTCCAACTCAAACTCTTCTAAAAGAGTGTCCTAATGCACTATAATAATTAGGTGGCGACTCTTAAAATTCCGAAACCCAATTCTCGAAAGGGAATAGAGTTGTCCTTCCCATGTCGTATACCCGATTTCTGACCCCACGGTTAGAGAAAAGGGGGCGTCGACAGCATGGCGACTCTGCTGGGGAGATCTTCTTTAGGCTTTTACCATTGCATGTTGCTTGTGAGTTTACTATCTCATTAATTGCTTTATTTACTGTCTTTTATTCTTTCACTACGAAACTAACTTGGCTCTTCATGTCTTTTCCTTCCTTTAGCTACTTTCCTTTACTGCTTTATTTCAATATTGTTGTAATTACTGCAATTATTGTAATCATTTATCTTATGAACATGAAAATACATGTCAATTTGTTTCATTCTTGTAAACTGCATCTTCAACATCATATTCCACTCGTGCCAAAAAAATACCATAGCAACGCTTATAATATGTGGTTGCGCTCTTCCAATATTATCACCCTTTAAATTCGGCAAAGGCGTATTTGTGGTAAAACTAGTCGATCAGCGGTGCAGTCGATGGTTTCATGCCTTTCCCTCTTGAGTTGTCCGCTCAAGGGTACCTGTCTAATACCCCAATAGAAACCTTACTCTGTCTAACTGTGCATGCATCATGGTCAAACCTAGCCGAGTCAGTTATGTTGTCCACATAATGACTCATTAAGATATCCTTGTCCAAAGTCCATCGGGTTTCCCTGAAACCCAAATGGACACCTACATGTTCTGTGCATTTATTTGGAGAACTAAATGCTTTTTTATGCTAATTATTGGTTTAAATAGTCGAGTCTGGCGGGGTAAGGGTCTAACACTTTTTTTTGCAGAAAATAAGGCACGAAGTCCCCAGATTTGGCATGGTAACCAACATTCATCCAAGGCTGCTAAATTGGTGGGAATATATCCACTCCAGTGATCAGACACTCGTCCGCAAATACTTAGGGAATCTGCCTTCTCTTTTAGAAATCCAGCCTGACAACAAAATCATAGAGGTTGCAACTCTGTTCTAGGATAGTGACAGGTCCGTGTTCCGCTTCGGGGACCTTGAAATGACTCCTTTGCTCGAAGAAATAGGAGGCTTAGCTGGTATTCCTTGGGAGACTCCGGGTTTGCTTATGTTAGAGAATCACAAGGGTAGGGGTTTCCTTAAGATGATGGGACTGAAGAAGAACCCAGACTTGACCTGTTTGAAAAACTCCTACATCCCATTCGACTATCTGTACGAGAGGTACGGCCATAGCAAGTCATACCTCACCTACTCAGATGAATTTGCCCTCACCTCACTGGGGCATATTCACAGAAGGGTCTTCGTATTCATGTTTTGTTTCCTGGGGATGATAGTGTTCCCTATGAAGAAGGCTAGGATCTACACCAGACTGGCCATGGTAACCAAGACTCTGATGGAAGGAATTGGCGGACAACCTTTCAGTATAGTGCCCATGATAGTTTCAGAGATATACCAGGTTCTGGACAACTGTCAGTGAAAAGCCAGTCATTTTGAGGGATGCAATTTATTACTTCAGCTCTGGCTCATGGAGCACCTCCAGAAAGGAGAATACCGACAAGAGGTCTTACTCAGAAACTGGGATGATCACATTGCCTTCCACCAGCCAAGGCATATGAATTATATGCCTAACATGTTCGCTCAGCCAGAGGACGCTGGAAGATGGGTGGAGTTATTTGAGAATCTAAAAGAAGACCAGGTACAGTGGATGGTTGAATGGTTCCCTACGGAAGAATTCATTGTTCGATCCCGAGACACACCATTTCTCATACTCTTTGGTCTAAGAGGAACTTATCCCTACGTTCCCCTCTGAGCCATGAGATAGGCAGGAAGAAATCAAATCATACCAAGGGTCGACAAAATGAGTCACTTTAGGGCTGATTTACAGGACGATGATAGCCCTCACAAATGCCAAGCTCAACACATGTGGCATTGCAAGCTCGTTTTGGGGAAAGAATCTATTAAGCCAGACAGGTATCACGCTGGTTGCATGCCGCACTATTCGGGTTAGTTGGAAGATAATCACAATGGTATGGGTCAACTCGGGTTCATTCACGGACACAGAATCATCGACGAGAAAGCTGAAGCATGGGTTAAGTACAATCAACTACGCAAGAGGATTCGAGAGTGTGAAAGTGAGCATCGGGAAATACAAGAAGCCCATCAGAAGTTGATCGAGGAATGGAAGGATATGGCTGTCAGCGCCAACAAGCGACTAGGATATTTGGAGTGGGGTCTAGTGGAGTGGGGTCTAGTGGAGCTAGAAGGAAAGTTCCTCAAAAGGATTGAAGAATGTCGAAACGCTGAAGGGAATGCAGGCGGACATTTGGCCCAAGCGTATCTGCTGCTAGGACTGCGCGAGCTGGTGAAGCTGTTCGACGGGGATTAAGATGCCGAATCTGGGGAAGGTCCTTCTGGGACCAAGTAGTTAGGAGTCTTTTATTTTGCTTTTAATGATGTAATAAGGCCGATGGCCACTAGTGACATTTTATTTAGCATCGTTTTGGATTCGTCTTATTTTTATCAATAAAATGAGGCATTTAGCATTATAAGTTCTCCAAATTAACTTGTTGCTAGGCCTACCTCGGGCACAACGAGGCACCCAAATTAGGACTTGATTTATATTCTTCCACAATATGTTTAAATACTGCAACATTTTTCCTCATAATTCGCGCTAACTTGTTACTTTTTTTGTTTTTCTTTTATTTTTATTCCCCTCCCCAAAGGTTAGTTCGTGCATTCTGGAAGCCTCAACAATTGGTCAATTAGAACCACCAGGACCCGGAAAGCTTCGGGGTAGCAAGGCTAAACAAAAGCACCATGCATCACATTTTACTTTTTTACTAGCTGATTTTATTCTCACATTGTCTTTAATTCTGAAAAAAGCTCTGATACTCAAAACAATTGCGAATTTAATCGAAGTATTTTAGTTTATTATATATCTCGCTCTTATTATTTTTCTATCATTCACTTTATTTTACACAACATTACTATTACTTACCTTGATGATGAACCAACGATTGTGACTTGCAACGAGACAACGCAACAAATGGATACAAACTCAGAAAAGGATGATATACCAGAAGAGGTCGTCAGAGGAGTTGAGAATTTTGAAAATAGGCCTAAGTATAACTTGGACGGAACTGAGGTCGTTAATCTGGGAGATACAGGGAATGTCAAAGAAACACGCATCAGTATTCACCTGTCACCATCAGAAAAGAAAGAGTACACGGAGTTCGTAAAGGAATATGAAGACATATTCGCCTGGTCATATGATTATATGACTGGTCTCAGCACATCCATTGTAGCTCACAAACTGCCAACAAATCCAACATGCCCGCCGGTAAAGCAGAAGCTCAGGAAATTCAAACCCGACATGAGTTTGAAAATCAAAGAAGAGGTTACCAAGCAAGTCAAAGCCAAGGTTCTCAGGGTAGTAGAGTATCCGACATGGTTAGCCAACATCGTGCCAGTGCGAAAAGAGGATGGGAAAGTTAGAGTTTATGTTGACCACCGGGATCTTAATCGGGCCAGTCCCAAAGACGACTTCCCCTTGACTAACTTACACATTCTTATCGACAACTGCGCCAAGCACGAATTGCAGTCTTTTGTTGATTGTTTCGCTGGGTATCATCAGATATGGATGGATGAGGAAGATGCAGATAAAACGACTTTCATCACGCCATGTGGAATGTACTGTTACAAAATGATGTCGTTCGGTTTGAAGAACGCTGGTGCCACCTACATGAGATCTATGACTACCATCTTTCATGACATGATACACAAGGAGATCGAGGTATATGTGGATGACGTCATCATCAAATCCAAGAAAGTCAGGGATCACATGGAAGATCTAAGAATGTTCTTCAACAGACTGAGGAGGTACAATCTGAAACTGAATCCCGCCAAGTGTGCATTCGGGGTTCCTGTTGGAAAATTATTGGGCTTCATCATGAGTCGTCGAGGAATAGAATTGGATCCATCAAAGTCAAAGCTATACAAGAATTGCCACCGCCAAAGATCAAGAAGGACGTGATGAGTTTCCTGGGAAGACTCAACTATATCAGCCGTTTCATAGCTCAATCCACAGTAATTTGTGAACCTATCTTCAAAATGTTGAAATAGGATGCCGCCGCCAAATGGACTATTGATTGTCAAAAAGCTTTTGACAGAATTAAGGAATACCTGTCAACGCCGCCGGTCTTGGTTTCGCCCGAGACAGAAAGACCCCTATTGCTTTACCTTGCGGTATTGGATAGAGCATTCAGTTGTGTTCTGGGACAACATGATGAAACAGGGAGAAAAGTGCAAGCCATCTACTATCTCAGTAAGAAGTTCACACCGTACGAGGCCCGATATTCTCTTTTAGAACGCACTTGTTGTGCTCTGACTTGGGTCGCGCAGAAGTTGAGGCATTACTTCTGTGCTTACACTACTTATCTCATATCCAGAATAGACCCTCTAAGGTATATCTTTTAGAATCCCATGCCCACTGGCAAGCTCGCCAAGTGGCAGATCCTGCTAAGTGAATTCGACATTGTTTACGTGACCCAGAAAGCAATCAAAAGGCAAGACTTGGCGGACCATCTCGCCGAGAATCCGGTGGACGGAGAATATGAGCCCCTAAAAATGTATTTTCCCGATGAAGAGGTATCTTTCATAGGAGAAGATATTACAGAATCCTATGATGGTTGGAAGTTGTTTTTCGACGGAGCTGCAAATTTCAAAGGAGTTGGCATAGGAGCAGTTCTAGTATCAGAAACTGGCCAGCACTACCCGGTATCCGCCAAGCTCAGGTTCCCTTGCACCAATAATATGGCTGAATATGAAGCCTGCATTTTGGGGCTCAAAATGGCCATTGAATGAACGTTCAGGAGTTGCTAGTAATCAGGGATTCAGACTTGCTCATACATCAGGTTCAAGAAGAGTGGGAAACCAAGAACTCTAAGATACTTACCTACTTGAATCATATACAGGAGTTGAGGAAAAGGTTCACAAAGACAGAATTTCAGCACGTCCCCAGAGTCCAGAACGAGTTTGCTGATGCATTAGCTACTTTATCGTCCATGATCCAGCATCCAAATACAAATTTCATTGATCCCATCCCAGTAAAGATTCATGATCAGCCAGCTTATTGTGCCCACGTCGAGGAAGAAGTAGATGGAAAACCATGGTTCCACGACATAAGGGAGTACTTGACCACAGGGGAATATCCAGGACTTGCCAACGCTACTCAGAAGCGCACACTTCGTAGGCTATCCAGCAACTTCTTTCACAGTGGAGAAATCCTGTACAGAAGGACTCCCAATTTGGGTTTACTAAGGTGTGTCAAAGCAAAAGAAGCATCCAGGCTATTAGACGAAGTGCATGCAGGGACCTGTGGGCTGCACATGAATGGTTTTGTCTTAGCAAAGAAGATACTCCGAGCAGGGTATTTTTGGATGACTATGGAAACAGACTGTATCCAGTATGTTCGCAAATGTCATCGCTGTCAGATACATGCAGATATGATAAAGGCGCCTCCAAGCGAGCTTATTGCAACAAGCTCACCGTGGCCATTCGCCGCATGGGTAATGGATGTTATCGGACCTATCGAGCCTGCCGCATCAAATGGGCACAAGTTCATCTTAGTGGCAATCCATTATTTTACCAAATGGGTCGAAGCAGCATCGTATAAGGCGGTCACTAAGAAGGTTGTGGCGGGTTTCATGCGCGACCGCATTGTTTGTCGGTTCGGAGTTCCGGAATCAATCATCACCGATAATGGTTCTAATCTCAATAGCGACTTGATGAAAGCAATGTGTGAAATTTTCAAGATCAAACACAAGAACTCTACAGCCTACAGGCCTCAGATGAATGGAGCTGTGGAAGCAGACAATAATAGTATCAAGAAGATAGTAAGGAAGATGGTCGAAAGGCACAAACAATGGCATGAGAAGTTATCATTCGCCTTATTGGGATACCGCACTACAGTCCGCACATCGATCGGAGCAACTCCCTACATGCTGGTTTATGGTACAGAGGCGGTCATCCCCGCCGAGGTAGAAATTCCCTCCTTAACGATAATACAAGAAGTAGAGTTGGATGATGCAGAATGGGTAAGAGGTCGCTACGAGCATGTAGCCCTTATAGATGGGAAAAGGATGAATGCAGTTTGCCACGGTCAGTTGTATCAGAACAGAATGTCCAAAGCCTTCAACAAAAGGGTTAAGCCAAGAAAGTTTATACCGGGGCAGCTAGTGTTGAAGAAAATATTCTCACATCAAGGTGAAGCCAAGGAGAAGTTCTCTACGAATTGGCAGGGTCCGTACATGGTTCATCGAGTTCTAACTGGAGGAGCCCTTATTCTTGCAGAGATGGATGGAGAGGTCTGGCCGAAGCCAATCAATTCAGATGTAGTGAAACGATATTATATGTAACCGCTTATGATTCCCTTAATGATGTAATTTGAACTACGCCTGACCTGATTCCTGTTTAAGAGGGGATACGTAGGCAGCCCTATGGGTTCGGTCATAATTTAATAAAAATTCCATTTTCCCCCGCTATTGGAATTGGGGCAGAATTTTGAGGACGACCCTCAAAATTCCGAAGTTAATTTTAGTTCATGCATCGCCAGAAGCGCCAGCCTAGTGAACTGGGGCAGAATTTTGAGGAGGACCCTCAAAATTCCAAAGATGTTTTTAGTCACTCAACACAAGCGTCAGAAATGTCCGCTCAGCTAACTGGGGCATAATTTTGAGGAGGACCCTCAAAATTCTGGAGAAAAAGAGGTTGCAATGTCTTGAACCACGTCGCAGTCGTTGGTTCATCTAAAGAAAACTATTTTCGATTATATACGTTATATTTACTAAATCATGCATAACTATTATCCGAATTGCTGTTGTTTAGCGACGCTACCCCAATGACACACCACGTCAAGAGCCCGGGGAAGACAAACTAACCTTTCCCCTTACAGAACTCACGATTTTTCTTTGGATGCAGGCACTCAATTCGCAATATCATTAGATATATTTATGCACTCTCAAGAATACAACTTCTCAGAATCATCACTTGCCCGCAATTGCTATCCGTACACAATCTCCCCAGCAGTCATATTGTCGTAATCAGCTAAGAGATGTTACTACTAATCGTCCTTTTGCATTCTTGCACTGCATAAGGCTACCTTTCTGCCTTCCGAGGTTAAGCTCTACCTCCATCATCATCTGCATAAGGCTACTTTTCTGCCTTTTGAGGTTAAGCTCTACCTCCATCTGCATATCTTTGCATTGCATAAGGCTACCTTTCTGGCTTCCGAGACTAAGCTCTGTCTCCATCCTACATCTACCTGCATTGCATAAGGCTACCTTTCTGCCTTTCGAGACTAATCATTGTCTCCATCCTGCATTTCTCTGCACTACATAAGGCTACCTTTCTGCCTTCTGAGGTTAAGCTCTACCTCCATCTGCATTTCCTGCGTTGCATAAGGCTACCTTTCTACCTTTCGAGACTAAGCATTGTCTCCATCCTGCATTTCTCTGCATTGCATAAGGCTACCTTTCTGCCTTCCGAGGTTAAGCTCTACCTCCATCATCATCTGCATAAGGCTGACTTTCTGCCTTCTGAGACTAACCTCTGTCTCCATCCTGCATGGCTGAAATATCGCCACTTTATTTTTTTACATGGATGAAATATCGCCACTTTATTTTCTTGCATGGCTGAAATATCGGCACTTTATTTTCTTGCATGGCTGAAATATTGCCACTTTATTTTCTTGCATGGCTGAAATATCGCCACTTTATTTTTCTTGCATGGCTGAAATATTGCCACTTTATTTTCTTGCATGGCTGAAATATCGCAACCTTTTATTTACGTCTTACATCGGCTGAAAGATCACCACCTGCTACATTGCATGGGCTGAAAGATTGCCAAATTGTCCAAAGGCGTCATTGTTCGGAGGCACCATTTGCATAGCCCGTGAACGCAGTGTCATGGCCTGAGGACCCCATTTTATCTTTTGCATATCATTATTCAAAGGCATCATGGTTCTGAGGCATCATTCTCATAGCCCGAGAACATCACTTCATAGCCTGCGAATCCTTTATCATACGCTTCATGACCTAGGACGTCATGATTCGAGAACATCATCCTAACCGTCCGAGGGCAGCATTCATGGTCCAATAGGAATTTGCATCATGTTTAAATTTATGCACAATATATGTTCGTATTGCTTACTTGCAGGTACACCGGTTGGCAATGGCCATCTCAGTAGGGGTGATCCCGCTCCGGTTTCCAAAGCCTATCGATTTTTCAGAAAACCTCTCTCAATCTAAACATCGCGTTCGTCCGTTTCAAATCTCCATCGGCATATTCCGTCAATGGTTCCGAAACTACATATGGTCTGATTCCTGTAAGACCAGGGATATGTAGGCAACTCAAAAACTAGATCTCGGTCAAAAATCCTTTCAAATCGCCACTTCCGGTCAAAATTGGCCATCTTATCTTTACCCGACAACTATTTTATCCTTCCCGGATAAAGAGGGGCAGCTGTTGATAACCAATTTTTCCCTTTATATTTTTTATACTCAAGATACTTTCAAAATAGTATGTGTATGCATATATAAGCATGCCCAAGTATTTTGGTATTTTTCCCAAATTTTTAAAGATTTTCAAAACCAATTTATTGTCTATTTTAACAGTACGAAATCCAATAATTATTTCCGAAATTATCATTTTGGTGAATAATTTATTTCCATCCTCATAGTTACACCAAAATATAATTAACGTTATTTTTGCATATTTTTACAAATTCATTTGATATTTTGTAAGCTAAATTACATAAAATTGCAATTATGGCCTATATTACGATTAATAGCGTTTTGCAATCATAAAATCATTTCCAGAATTTTTAGATTAATTTTTATATATTATTAATTAGCTCAGTGCTTTTAATTTGTTTTTAAAATCATTTTACCATTTTTTATAAATAAAAAAGGTAAAACTGGCTATTTAACATGTAGCCTTAGTTCATTTCAATTATAGCCCCATTACATTTCAAATTTTTGCCTAAAAGTGACCCAATTTCAAACTCAAATTCGGACGACCCAATTCTTATTTTTACCCGACCCCTTAACCCATTTTCAAACCCGTTCGGATTTTCTTTTAAATCGTGGTCGTTGATCATTTTGATCAACGACCCTGATTCACCCTTTCCTTTTTTAATCCCCTAACCCCTGAAACCCTAACTCGTCGAGGTTTTCCCCAATTTTTCTTTTAGATCTGTTGTGTATCTATGCTCTACTTGAGTGTTCAAACGATTTCCCTAACTTTTCTTTCAAAAATTACTCTCCGAAGCCTCTTTTACCATCTAGGGTTTTCTGAAAATGCGTAAGTGTTTATCTGACTTTCTTCTCCTTTTCTTTTGTATGTATTTGCCTCTACTGTGTTCTTATGTTTTCCTTCTACCACGTATGTTCCTATACCGCGCTTTCTATATTCCGTTCTTATATGTTCTGCTATTGTGTTTTCTACACTATGTCCTTGTATGCTTTTCTACTATGTTCTACTATTTTCTTCTACCATGTTCTGGTATGTTTCACCTACTGTATTCTTCTATCATGTTCTCAAGTGCTCCTACTATTTTTTTCCTTCTACTGAACTTTGTTTAAGCATCTTCTAAAAGGATCTTCTTAAGCATGCTTCCTTTTACTGTTCTTATCAGTTTTTCTCGTCATGCTTCGAATTAGTTTCTTTACTCTATTACTTTGAACTCTTCTATTGTATTTACATGCTATTCATGAGTTCTGTTGCTACGAGAAGCATGTTAGAAGTTTCAGTTCTTTTCAGAAACCTCTGAACATGTTTCGATTCAACTGCTGGCCCTCTCATCTTTGCTTTATGGTTTGCCCGAACTGGGGTTCTTATTTCAAAAATCCCAACTCTTTTAGATCAATTTCGAAGTTTCATATGATTCTGACCTTTTGATAAACTCTTCTAAACTCCGTTACTGGATTTTACTCTGATTTTACGATGGCATGACGATTTTTCTTTCATACTTAACGTGTCTGTATGCTCTTTATATGTGATGAACCTTTCTGTAAAAGGGCTTTCCAACTTGTGATTGATTCAAAATCCCTTTTAATAGGTCTAATTGATTGCTACTGATTTTCCTTAAGTTAAAATCTTTCTGACTTGGTTCATTGGTAATGTCGAATCTCTGATTCCTTGATTTACTAGGTATTAATTAATTTATTGTGTTCTTGCCTTATTTGGGCTAACCGTATATTTTAAAATTTTCTTTCCTTTGTTAAACACCTATGTATTTACCCCTAATTTCCTACTTTACACAAGATGTTTACTTGATTATCTTTCCTTAACTGATTGTTGTCCATTACCGTTTGAGTTTGAACTCCTTAATTAAAGGAAGTTCTTATGTTGATTGATTATAATTGATACATAGTTCCATAATTACTATGATTCTTCCCTTACTCTCTACCTGTTTTCCAAGCTATAAATACTCGACTCTTTTTCTTTTCACAACACGGAATACACTTCAGAGCTTCACTTAATTCTCACAACCCCTTCTAAAACTTTCTGCACTTTGGCTTTCTCAAGACTTCTGCTTTCATTTGTTTCTCCTGAAACTGGTATGTCCTAGTTTTGATTCTAGCATCAACCCTAATGTGTTTACTTACAAGTTTTTATGTCTATGTCTGCTTTACTTCTTTGTAGAGTTCAACTTCTATAATAGTATGCTTATGTCTTGTTATCTGTTACTGCATTGAATCCCATTCCCCATACCCCTTTATGTGCTTGAGCTGTGGTTTAAGACATGGCAATACACAAAGTTATTGTCTATGGATTAAAGCTGGATCATTTGGATCCTAGGCTCTTTCAATTTCCCATACCCCATTCCCTTAGGTGTGTTGAGTTGAGGTATAGCCTGGCAGCATCCAAGTTGCTGTCCCGGGCTAAACCTGACCTTCAATAGGTCCTAACTCTCTAATTTTTAGCTGATAGGCTGATCAGGGGTGTGCCAGCACTCCTAATTGCTGGGCATGACCACCAGCCTGCCTTGGCATTCCCTAATTCCCCTCTATTGCACCTACACCTATTCCTAGAACCTTAAGTTCTGCCCTTCTCTTTTGAGCCTTGCTTTGGGACCTTGAGTTCCCTCTGAACTTGGACATTTGAGGGCTGACCCTTCCACACTGCACTATAATCTAATTCTGCAATATATTTGGGGTGTAAGGATTGCCTGGAGTTCTTGAAGCTCCTTGGAACTTTTACACATCCCAAATAAGAGAAAGGCTTTGGAATCTGATCTTTGGAAGTTGATTTATTTCATATTTCAGACCTAGGGTCTGAATTAGGCTCTCCTTGGTTGGAATCTTTAATTTCTGATATATTTTTTCTTATTCATTCTGGTCTGTAATAATCTTGTAATAAACATTTGGGGTCGGCTAGTGGAAAAGGGTAGGGGACTATGCATGGAAGGGGTAGATACCATGTTCGTAGGGAATTACTATACTTCTAAAATTCTGTATCTTCATATAGACACCATGCCTATAAGACTTTCTGCATTCTGCATCCGTCATTAGGAAAACCTATTATAGGATTTAAATACCTAATCAATTGCATATAGACAACCTACCTATAGGATTCCTGCATAAGCAATAACAGTACTCAAATCAGTAACACCTAGAAAGCATGTCTATAGGAGTTGTTAACTAAACCTGAATCGTCAACTCGCTTATAAGCCTAAAATCAGTAGCAATAATGTTTAACACCTGCAGATCTTATGTCCCTGTAATTGACAATTCTTTTTTTGCAGTCAGTTTACTTCTTTATTTTTGAAACTAATAGATATCATGCCTAAAGGTTTTGTTTAACGCCTAGGCAAGCCTTAGGGTAAAATTTTATAATTGCATCAGTTTTGACAATTACAACCAGCAGGCAGGCCTAATTCGGACTTCTTATTTTAAAATATGTGATAAATTAGCCACCCTTCCTACGTTAAGTTTAATATAGACCAAACAAGTATTTGTAAGTCATGCTAAATAATCTGCTGCTTTGAATGAGGAGGCCGACTTGAGCCTTAACTTCTATTTGTTTCCCTTTTAACTGTTATCTGTTATTACTTGTCGCCTAGATTTTTATCCTTTTGAAAACTCCTTAACAGCCCCAACTCCCTCCCCTTTATGATTAGTAGTCTCATATGCCTCCGGGACTGATAGGATTGGGACGGATAATAGCATGCAATAAGTAACGATACCATTCCACACTTTAACACCTTAACGGGGTGGGAAGGGTAGATATGGATATGATGACCGATGAGCTAATATCACGTGTGACCCCTCTTCTGAGGAGTGATTGCTGGGTATTGCATTGAAGTGATCCATATTAATTGTAAACCTAGGACCCCCCTCCCTTTATTTGCTTTCATCTTTTCTTGTAAAATTATTCAAATCTCTTTTTTTTTAAAATTTCTGCACTCTCTACTTACCTTCGAAAGTTTTCAACCTGATTGCAATGTTATATGCGAATCCTTATTTGATCCTTGATTGTTTACTTGTAAAGTCACAATTGTAACATGGTCGGGAACCACACTAGTGGATCTTGAGGGGTTCCTAACACCTTCCCCTCGAGATAATTTCTAGCTCTTACCCGAACTCTAGTTTTCCAACTCAAACTCTTCTAAAAAAGTGTCCTAATGCACTATAATCATTAGGTGGCGACTCTTCAAATTCCAAAACCCAATTCTCGAAAGGGAATAGAGTTGTACTTCCCAATGTCGTATACCCGATTTCTGACCCCACGATTAGAGAAAAGGGGGCGTCAACACCTGGCAAGGAGATTGTGTGGATGAATTTGGGAAGAAGTTCCATTCAGTGGCACTCACCTTTGAAGGGAAGTGCTGACTGTATGTCATCAACAACCTCCTGCTTCCGTCCTCCAATACCACGGAAGTGAATGCTCCTCGAGCTGCTTTAATTTGGTGCTTTATAAATGGTCACAACTTTGACGTGGCCAAGATTATTCATAAGGAGATGTTGACACGGTGTCTGGTGAAGAGGTATGGTTTCTTTTTCCCCTCACTAGTCACTAGGCTTTGAGGGCAGCTCGGGTGCCGGAAAATTTGAATGTGGATGGCAAAGTGCCGAGAGAGGGAAAGTTTCGAACTGACAAGGTAACTACTGGGAAGGAGCCTGTGGCACCTGGTGGTGATGATAGTGCTGACTCCGATGAATCTGAGGAAGGAGAGGATGAGCAGGAGGAAGTAATTAAGAGCCGAGTCGCCCGCCCATACATAGGTTGTAGCAGCTGCATTACAATCTAGGGTTAGTTGGGTTACCTGATTAACAACCTTAGAGTAGGAGATAGCAGGGTTGCAAACCTCGGTTGCTGACTTAGGCACGTATGTTGATGCGGTGGCAACCCAGCAGGTTAAATCTAAGAAGAAAATAATGGGCTGGCTGCGAGCTTTGGGTCGAGCGTGTCATCTGGACCCCTGGACGGTCTCCGATCAAGATTGATCAATTAGGGAAGTTCATTTAATTCACTGTTCTTTATTTTGTATGCTATAAGGACATGTCTTCTTTTCTAATGTGGGGTGGGGGATACTTCAATGTATGTGTATATATGTAAGAACTTGATTGCTTTATGTTTTTTTTCGTTTTTGTGGTTTTGAGTAGCAGTCGAATTAGGTAAGTCGACTTGTCCCGACGACAGATCTCTTTCTACGAGGTTCTTGAGGGTCTAAGTCGACGAGAAAATATCTAAAATAAAAATACTAGAAATATGTTGGACTTTTCCTGATGACGGATCTTCTAGACAGTTTTCTTGAGGGACGTAAGTCTAAATAAAATACGAAAAAGATTTTTTTGTTTTAGGTAGTGTAGTAATTCCCCCTTGGTTTTTCTTTGGGTCGCGGTTCTTTTCCAAGGGTTTTTCTTGAATCGGGTGTAGTTAGTTTTTGCTTATTTTGTTTCTAGTTTTTAGTTGGCACTTATGGGCTATGAGCTGAAATAGGAAGAGAAGCCCTGAGCGTTGATACACCTTAACACAGTAGACACTAGAGTGTGACGCTTCGTCTTAGTGGTTGATTCTTGTTAGAGTACCTTAAATTGTATGTTTGTAACTGACTTGAGTACTCAAATGAGAGTGTTTTGATAAGCCAATCTGGAGTGAGTCATGTGCCATATGTGTGTGAGTTGTATTGTATTCGATGCTCTACATTTGATGCCTAGAACTTACCTTGCGTGTTTGCAAAGAGAAATAGTTGCTTTATTCATTCTTAGAAGTGATATAGGCATTTATTTGTTAAGCCAGATATATAAAGTAGACCCACCTAAATGCGATACATCGTAGTTAATCATGTTGAGCCTATAAGCCTATTTCTTTGGCAACCAAATTACAAGTCTTACCCAAGTGTTTGAACAGCCCATCTGTTTGAACCCCTTTACCTTCCATGAGCACGTGAATGGTTATGAAATATGCAAAAGTTAAAGTGTGGGGTGGTGGTTTGGTTTTCGAGTGGAACCAAAGAAATTTAGAAAATAAAAGAAATAAAAAAAGGTGCAGTGCTTTGAAAAAGGAAAGAATAAGCGCCACATAAAAAGAAAAAAAGAGAAAAAAAAATAAGTAAATGTAGTCCTTGATAAGTTGTGACATGATACAATTGCACCTAATGGAGTTTGGGGTATTATAAATAGAAGTGTGGTGGAATGTTTGGTCTGACAGAAGTATGGTTTTGAATGCGAAGGTGATTGTATTAAAAGTGCTTAGGGAGGTTAGTCACTATATCCAAATATATCCTACCTACCCCTTAGCCTACATTACAACCAAATGAAGTTATAAGTGATCTTAGACTGAATGGGTTTGATTAGTAGAGCAGTACACTACGAGCAAGCATATGGTGCATCTTTGTGGCATATGAGTGTTCTTTTTGAGAGTGAGCGAATTTTGTCTATCTAAGTTCCTAATTGTTCTTAATATTATTATTTGTGGAACTACTCTCTTATGTGATGCGAGGGCATTTGATTGATGAAGGAAAGGTAAGTCTTGACCTATATATAGAGTAATTCGAGTAAGTATGAATATTGCATGGCACGTGAGAGTCGACTCTTGAGGCAAAGATGTTACACTACTATACGTAATTTTGGTGATTTGTTCTTGGTGTGATACGTTAGAGAAAAGCTTAGTGAAGGAACCTTTATAGAGTATGGTGGATTGCTCGAGGACTAGCAATGATTTAAGTGTAGGGTGTTGATAATAGGCTAGATGACCCCAACTTGACTATGCTTCACCGTTCTAGGAAGCTTAAATGATGATAAAATGGCTCTAATTGTGAATTTCATGTTTTGCAGGAGCAAGTTGTGCTTATGAGGACTTAGGACATTGTTTGGAGCTATATTAAAGCAAGGGAAGACCCTCGGAGATGAGTACGTATGAAAGAAGAAAGAAAAGAAGAGAGAAAATGCTGATTCACTCTAGCACGGGCCAAGTGTGGCCTTAGCGCGACTGCGCTAGAGCAGAAAAATGGGATAGTGTACTTGGACATATGCACGGCCACTAGCGCGGCCGCGCTAGTCACTCCGGAGCACAGAAAGTTCAGGGGTAAACTTGGAAATTTGGGGGTAATTCCACTTAACCTATAAGAGGTTCGGCTCTCGCAAAAAGAGATTATCAAGGTTTTTATAGCTTTGTTGAAGGCAATAAGAGGCAGGAGGCAAGGAGGATAATTCGACATTGAGTTCTACCTTTCTTCCTTTTGTATTTATCATTCATGATGAATTTTGCTGTTGTTATTATGAACACGATTATGAGTAGCTAATTATTTAGTCTAGGATTTTGATGGAACCTGTTGAGGGATGAACTTCTTTTTGTGTTACTATAGTTTTCCCAGTTTAATCTCTATTTTTTAAACTACATTCTTGTTGTAGTTAATTGATAGGATCCTCAATTAGCTGTACCTATTTAATATGTATTACTCAGGAGAGAGTGCATATTTAGGTAGTTGTTGAACAACACCACTCCCAAAGTATATGAGGAATCACTAACCAAGGGTTTAAAGGTGGGATTAGGGATAATGAAACCTTGGGTGCGATCTAAGTGAGCTGTAATAAAAGCCAGCTAGCGTAACCCGCGAGAGTGTGTCTAGTAAATTATCATAGTTACTTGGGAGAGATTTACGGTAGCAAGAGTGCTCATGATCGATAGAGACGATTAGGCAAATCTATGCGACACATAACAGGAAGGGATTCCATTAATAGGGGAAATCATAACCTTAGATCCTTCTCTTGTTTGTTTACAACTTAGTCATAGTTAGCTTTTAATTTACTTAATTTTAATCAGTTATAGTTAGTAGAAATATCACCAAGTTGTCCCGACCCAAACCGATGGGCCGCGACGGGCACATGGTACCTTACTCAAACGAGTACCAACGTAACGTATCTTTCATATTACATCATCATATACACGTGACATACGGGCCTAATAGGCCAACATAATCATTTATAAACTCAAAATAAAGGCCGACAAAGGCCGTACAATCTTTCACGTACACGAGATATGTCTACAAGCCTCTAAGAGTACATAAATGTCGTAAAGGTCGGGACAGAGTCCCTCCATACCAAACAGTACACGTCTAAATCATACTAACTAAACAAGCAACTCCGAAGCAAATGGAGCGCACCAACATCTTCCGCTGAGCTGATAGCCTACTTGGAGGGCTCTTGATCTGTCTATCGGGACATGCGGGCATGAAACGCAGCGTCCCCAGGCAAAAGGGACGTTAGTATGAATAATGTACAGAGTATGTAAGACACATAAATAAATACATAAGAGACATGGAATACATATAGAGTACATGATCAACCTGTAAGTCTGAATAACTTTGTAAATCATAAGTTACTTTTAGCATTATGCATATTCGTATGAATGTCATGTCGTGCATAGGTACATGTTTCGTAACATCATCAGCCTCTGAGGGCATCCCATCATATCTTATCGGCCACTGTGGGCAAAATCATCATCGTATACCAGATGACCAGGTGGTGGTGCGTATATAACGCAATAACCTTTCTCATATCCCATATACATATATATATATATATATATATACGCGTATATAACGCCGTTTGAATCATATTTCAGCCACTGTGGGCAACATCATCATCATATACCAGCTGATCAGGAGGTGGTGCGTATATAATGTCATATGGTCATAGGTCAATGCACGTGAATGCAATGCATGAAAAATACGTTAATACAATATTTCAGAGCTTCATAAGACCATTTTGCTTTTGAATAATATCATAAAGTAAACTCCTTTCAACTTTCATATTTTTTGAGTCCCATGAACAGATGACAAAATATTATGACATACGAAAATTCAATAACATAGATATCTCTAATACTTCTAGGAATAGAGTCATTCATGGAACTTGTGCATTTGCACGTTTCATTCGTATCGTATGGATCATGCCAAAGGAAAGAAGGGATAGCCTTAACGTACCTGGACAGATTTTCTTTACAATTCCTCTAACACACGTCTTGTGTGACTAACACATAACGACGGGTTGAAGTAAGGAAAAATCCGTATGATATTCTTGAGAAGGATTGATCCGTACTCCCTTAGAATCACAAAATCCCGTTGCTTCTACGTAGTATAACTTGTATGAAATCTCACGTTTTTTAATTGTTGAAGATCCATGAATTTCACGTACTGGATTCTTTTGAAAGCTCACTTTCTTAAGACGTAAATGAATCCTTTTTATCAAATGTATATGTGACCCATTTGTTTAAGACTTAAATGGCTTTCTAATATGATGACTCATGCTCTTAGTCTTGCCAAATCATACCTTTCTTATTTTGCCACATAACAAGATAACTTAAGAGTCACAATCTTTTGGTCCTTTTTGTTGCCACCTTACAATATTAATTCAAGAGTCATTTATTTTGAATATGGGGATTCCACATTATACTATATAACACTTATTCAATATATTCCCAATTAATTAGGTAATATCTTGTTACCCGGTAATTAATCAATTACCCGCACAATTGAGAATTATTTTCACTTTCTTAAAATACTACTCACTTTTCACACATCTTATTCACCTTACTATCATGGTCATGTGGTACCTTGTATGGAACTAGTCCATAAATATCGGGTATTTTCGCTTGGGCCGTATTTTACCCCAAAATGCCAAACTTGACAAAAATTCATTTTCTTAGACTTGCTCCCCCTTTCACCTTCATGAATTCACTAATCACATGTGAAATAGCATATTCCTTATAATCTCTAAATAATCTTTTCCTTGGACCGATGTCAATTACCTTACGACAAATTCAACGTAAAATATTGCAGGGTACAACATCGTTGTAACTTATTACTGCGAATCATAACATCACCGTAATGTAATACTACAGGGTGCAACAATGTCGTAACTTATTACTGCAAAGCATAATATCACAGTAATGTAATACTATCGGGTACAACACTGTCGTAACTGAATACTGCAGGACGTAATATTATGGGGCGTAACACAAGTGTTATTCAAAATATCTGGGAAGTTGATTACAGAGAATTCAATGAGGTAACAAAAGTAATTGGTAGGTTAATTCACTGTGGGATTCGACTTTGGGCTAAATACCCGGATTATATTTTCTATGACTGCTTGTCCTTTTTATAAGGCATAGTTGGGCATTATCAAGTACACACATTCATTTAATTCACCTATGGGGTTATTTCCCTCTTACAATGTTAGGAAAGAGACTTACCTCGTCTCAAGGGCTACTTTCTGGTCCAAGATTAGGCTCAAATCCTCAAATCGGTGCCGAACAATCCAAAACTATTAAAATAGTGTAAAAACTAATTATTATATGTTCAAAATTTCATATTCTAACTATTTAAGTGATTACCTAACCCCTAATGTGAGGTTCCTAAAATTCACCCCTGGGCACACGTGCCCGGATTTTGGAAATTTTCGAAGAAAGTTTTTACCCATAATCTCGTAAACTCAAATATATGTTTTTACCAAATTCCATATAGATTTCGTGGTTAAATATCACTTTTATCAAAAACCTAGGTTTTCCATCTAACCCATGAATTCCACAAATTTACATGATAAAATCTACCCATAATCTATATATTAAACTTACATTAGTTAGGAATTACTTACCCTTAATAGCTAGGTTAAAATATCCCTTTTTGAAGCTTTATGATCGCCCAAGTGTCTGAAATATGTGAGAAAAATGCCTAAGTCACTCATTAAACAAACATCACTGCCTCCAATGATTCCGCACATGTGGTCACAGGGTCGCATTTGCGCCCTTGCTTTTGTAGACAAAAGTCCTCTTCTGCGGAAATTCCTAGGCCGGCTGCTTTCGCTTATGCGGACGGGTCCTGCTTCTGTGGTCCCGCTTTTGTGGAGGTTGGCTTGCTTCTGCAAGCTCGCAGCTGCACCTGGCCAAGCGCAGGTGTGATTATGGCAGAATTGGGAGCTTCAGCTGCTCCTCCAAATTTCCAACTTGGTCCGAGCCTCGTCCGATTGACACTCAAGGCCCCGCACGAACATACCAACAAGTGTGGAATCATAAAACGGACTTGCTCGAACTCTCGGAACTCCCAAAACATCATTAAAACTAAGAATCACACCTCAAAACCAATTGAATCAAACTTATGAACTTCAAGTTCTTCAATTTACTTCTAATGTGCCAAAATATACATAAACTACTCGGAATGACACCAAATTTTGCGAGCAAGTCTTAAATGATATTATGAAACTATTCCCTATCTCGGAATTCCATTTGGATCTCGATATAACCAAAACCCACTCCAAGGAAAATTTAAAAAACTTCTAAAATCTTCAAAGAACCACTTTAAGTATTAAGCGCCAAAACGCACCCGAGCCATCTAAAACCCAATCTAAACATACGCCCAAGCCTGAAATCATCATACAAACCTATTGGAACCGTTAAATTCCGATTCCGAGGTTGTCTACTCAAAATATTGACCGAAAGTCAAACCTAGCCCTCTTAGCCAACCTTAAGGAACCAAGTGTTCCGATTCCAACCCGAACCTTTCCAAATCCTGAACTAACCATCCCCGCAAGTCATAAAACAGTAAAAGCACGAACGGGAAGCCTTATTTAAGGAAACGAGGTTCTAGAAAGTAAAACGACCGGTCGGGTCCTTATAATAATATTCCTCAATTATTTCCAAAAACACAAATTTCAAATGAAAACTTTCAAATCTCGAAATCCTCAATTTCAACTATTTCCAAGGAAATTAATAAGCATACTCCATCTCAATTCTTTTCAAGGCAAATAATAAACATAATCAAATAACGGTATCAATAAGGCATGGTGTAAACCTAAAACTACCTGGACATAGGCATAATAAGCAGCTGTGTACGACTCCCGCAAATAAGAGCACACATGAATTCAATTCACCTATGGGGTTAATTCCCTCTCACAAGGTTAGAAAGAGACTTATCTCGCTCTGAAGTTCCATAACCTGCTCCCAAGCATTTCTAACAAATCAAACCAATGCCCAACGCTCCAAAACTATTTATGAAATGTGGAAATACATAAATATATACTGTTATACTGATTATAATCCAATTTACAACAATTTCCTACTCCGTTCGAAAAGTTGATAAAATCACCCTCGGGCCCACGTGTCTGAATTCCGAAAATTTCAAAGATAAACTTTAACCATAGCACACGAACTCAAATATATAATTTATTCCAAATTCTATGTCCAATTTCGTGGTCAAAATCCAAAAATATAAATTTCTAGGATTTTCTTCAATACCCCAAATTTTCACTAATTTCCTATTATTTTCCATGTTAAAATCAAAATATAATCCAAGTAGTTAACTTGCAATAGGTGGGAATCACTTACCTTGATGTAGATGATGAAGATGGAGCTCCAAAATCGCTCTTAGGTCGGCTCCCATTGAGGAAATGAGATGAAATAAGTCAAACCCATTTTTTGCAAACTTATACACTGCTTAGACGACCCTTCTTCACGATCGCGGGAATACCTTCGCGTTCGTGAAGGCTAAAAATGCTTCCTCCCAGAATTCCTCTACGTGTTCGTGACCAAAGTGCCGCGTTCGCGAATCCTTCAATCCCTACTGCTACGCATTCAAAGGGCAAGCCTCGTGTTCGCGTAAGCTAAATAGTTCCAGGTCCCCAGGTCTCCTTCCTTCTTCGCGTTCGCGACCACTGCATCGTGTAGAACAAAAATCCTCAGCCTACTTTTCTTCTTCACGAACACGTGAGACCCTTCGCGTTCGCGAAGGGTAGCACCAGACACCAGCATCAACTATTGCAAAATAGCTCAAATTGATCCAAAACCACCTAGAAACACACTCGAGGCCCTCGGGATCCCATCCAATCACACAAACCAATCCAATAACATAACACGTATCTGTTTGAGATCTCGAATCACATTAAAAAACATCAAAATCATGAATTTATAAAAATCTCTTCACGTCACATAAGATTGAATAGGAAAGAGATGAAGGCATAAGCCTCAAAGGAATGAAATCGCACGATAAAGAATCAAGAAGGGAAGTGCTCGAAGATAAGTACAGATGTCTCTGTACCAATCCGCAAGACTCTAATAGACTCGCTCATTACTCATGAGACTTATGTGAACCTAGTGCTCTATACCATGCTGTCACGACTAAAAATCCATTTAAGGTCGTGATGGTGCTGGACACTGCTGTCAAGCAAGCCAACAATAAGTAATTAATTTGGTTCTCTTTGTAGTCTTTTTAAACTTACAGTTTTTCTTCAATTTAATAGTGGATGATGGAAATTTCTGAGTAAGTAATAATATTTTAACAAATCTCAATACTGAATAACCCATAATCATCCAAAACCCCGGTGTCACATGTGCATGAGCATCAACTAGGAAGAATAAAATAAAATACAGCATCTGTCCGGAATACAACATTGGACAGGAGAGAAAAATATAATACTCTGAAGGAGACTCTGCTGGATGCGGATCGTAACATGAGATGCAGCTCAACTAAGTCCCTGTGTCAACCTTGCCATTGCGCCCATAAGGCCACTAAAGGTATATGTGCCTGTACAATAAAATGTATAGCAAGTGTAGTATGAGTACAAAAATAAGGCGTACCCAGTAAGTATCCCCTCTATCCTCGAAGAAGTAGTGATGAGGGGTCGACTCCGACACTTACTATGGGCTATAAATAAAATACCAATGATATGATTTAAACATGAGTTATATAAAGCGACTGTAAGCTCAATATTTTGAAGAAAGTAAGCGATTCTTATAATTAAGAAATCTCCAGATTTATTTCCCGTCATTTAACAATTTATCTTAGGCCAAATAGACAATATCATTTATTATACATTCCGAATCAATCAGTTCAATCATGTGCAAATCATGTCGAGGTCGTATGGCCTGATCCAATAAATAAATATAAACTGTGCACTACCAAGGGTCGAACGACATGAACCAACATATAAATGTAAATTGTACACTGTCAAGGGTCGAACGACACTAACCATAGATGCATCTATTTAACCTACCGAGGTGAACGACCCGCTCCCATGAGAGTAGTAAAAATTTACCCCACTCGCGGAATATAATTGCGACGTGGTTACACATAAACTTCTTAAGTTATTATAATATTCCTTAATTCTTTTCGAAAATACGATGTTCAAATGAAAACATTTAAATCTTATATTCCTCAATTTCAATTCTTTTTAAGACAATTATTACTCAGGCTCAATCATGCTTCTTCTCAAGGCAAACAATAACCATAAATCAAATAGCAATAACAACAAGGCATGATGTAAGCCTAAAACTACCCGGACATAGGTATAGCTAGTAGCTACCTACGGACTCTCGTCACCTCGTGTGTATGTAGCCTCCACAAATAGAAGCACATATTAATTTAGTTCACCTATGGGGTTAATTCCCTTTTACAAGGTTAGAAAGGAGATTCATCTCGCTCTGAAGCTCCATAACCGCCTGCCAAGCCCTTCCGACCGCTCAAACCAATGCCCAACGCTTCATAACTAGTCAATAGTTGTGCAGACCGATGAATATATACTCGAATACTCATTATAATCCTATTTACAATAATTTCCAACTCCGCTTGAAAAGTCAATAAAATCACCATTGGACCCACGTGTCGGGATTCCGAAAATTTCGAAGATAAACTTTACCCATAACACCACGAACTTAAATATATAACTTACTACAAATTCCATGTCCAATTTCATGGTTAAAATAAAAAAAATATCAAATTTCTAGGTTTTTCTTTAAAACCCCAAATTTTCATTAATTTCTCATGATTTCCCATGTAAATATCTAGATATAATTCAAGTATTTAACTTGCAATAGGTGGGAATCACTTACCTTGACATTGATGAAGAAAATGGAGCTCCAAAATTGCTTACACCTAGTGAAAAATGGAAGAAAAATGGGCCAAGTCCCGTCTTTAAAGAAACCTCACTGCCCAGCCGACTTTTGCACTTGCGGACCAACAGCCGCTTCTGTGGCTCCGCAGGTGCGCTCAAAATTCTGCTCTTGCGATCCTCGTTCGCTTCTACGCCCAAGTCTTCGGCCAAAACTCCGCACTTGCGGTCCTTCACCTGGCTGACCTACTCCGCTTCGACGACTCCTATGTCGTATTTGCACCCTCCACACCTGCGGTCAAAACCTCGCACGTGCGGCTACACCAGATGACAGCAGCCTCAGCCTCTTCATAAGGCAAAAGTCAACTCGTTAACTATCTGCAATTCACCCGAGGCCCTTGGGGCCTCAACCAATTTTACCAAGACGTCCCAAAAAATATTATGAACTTAGTCGAGCATTCAAATCACATCAAACAACATCGAAATCACGAATTGCAACCCAATTCAAGCTTAATGAACTTTAGAACTTTAAACTTGTACATTCGATGTCGAAACCTATCAAATCACGTCCGATTGACCTCAAATTTTGCACACAAGTTACATTAGACATTACGGACCCATTCCAACTTCCGAAATAGGAATCAGACATAAATATCAAAAAGTCCACTTCTGGTCAAACTTCTCAAAACCTTGAAATTTCTAACTTTCGCAAAATGACTCCAAACTACGGACCTCCGAATCCACTTCAGAATGTGCTGCCAATACCAAAATCAGCATACGAAGTTATTCCCAGACTTACAATTCCAAACAAACGTCAACCCAAATTTATGAAATTCTTCCAAAATGCTAACTTCCACAATAGGCGCTGAAACGCTCCCGGTTCATCCAAAACACATTCCAAACATACGCCCAAATCCAAAATCATCATACGAACCTGCTGGAACATTCAAATCCCATTTTGAGGTTGTTTACTCAAAAATCTAACCTTAGTCAATTCTTCTAACTTAAAGTATTCGAATTGAGAATTTTGTTTCCAAATCAACTCTAAATTTACGAAATTCACTTCCGACCACACGTACAAGTCATAATACCTGAAGTGAAGCTGCTCATAGCTTCAAACTGCTGAACGACGTGCTAGATCTCAAAGTGACTGGTCGGGTCATTACAAGCCCGATCCAACATAAAATATTTAAATTGTGCATTGCCGAGGGTCGAAAGGCACAAACCATAGATGCATATATCTTCTACCGAGGCATTCGACCCACTCCACAAGAAGAGAAAATACATTAAAACAAACAATTCATGATTTATTAAGGGGAAAATACTTAAAGAAATACCAAATTCTCATTCACGGTCCAGTAAATGAAGTTTAACTTCTTACAATTCCTTTATCGAGTTTCAACATGATTTACACAATTAAATTAACAAGTAGGATGCAAACATCGCAAGTATAACAAGATTTGGGTCCTAGACTACCCATACATACGCATAATTAGTAGCGACGTATGGGCTCTCGTCATCTCGTGCATACGTATCCCCCACAAATAGAAGCACATATTAATTAAATTCACCTATGGGGTTAATTCCCTCTTACAAGGTTAGAAAAGAGACTTACCTCGTCTCAAAGCCTACTTTTCGGTCCAAGATTGTGCTCAAACCTCAATTCGGTGTCGAACAATCCAAAACTAATCAAATGGTATATAAACTAATCAATACGTGATCAAAAGTTCATATTCCAACTATTAAAGTAATTACCTAACCCTTAATGTAAGTTTCCTAAAATTTACCCCCAAGTCCACGTGCCCGGATTTCAAAATATTTTGATGAAAGTTGTTACCTATAACCTTAGGAACTCAAGTATATGATTTTTACTAAATTCCATAACCAATTTCGTCGTTAAATCCCACTTTCATAAATAAATAAAAACCTAGGTTTTTCATCTAACCCATAAATTGCACAAATTTATATGTTAAAATCTAACTATAATCTATGTATTAAACTCACATTAGGTAGAAATTACTTACCCTCAATAGCTAGGTTGAAATCCCCCTTTTTGAAGCTCCAAAATCGGTAAAATGTCTGAAAATGAGAGAAAAAGGTCTAAATCCCGTATTTAAAATAAGGTTCTACCCAACTGAAACCCTCTTCTTTGCGAACGCGGAAGAAGCCTCTCATTCGTGAAGGCCTAAGCTGCCTTGGCATTGCGAATGCAACAACAACCACATGAATGCGAAGGGCAAGGTGTACTGATGTCATGACCCAATTCCCGAACCCGATCGTGATTGCGCCTCTCGTAAAGACAAGGCCAGCCAAACCAAAACCGAACACCTCTTTTAAACAGTTAATATCATAAACAGTTCTAAAGCATGATATAATATCCATAATTTGCGGAATTAACGATAACAATAGTAAAAGCCATCCCGACACAGCCCAAACCGAGGTGTCACTAGTCATGAGCAACTAAGAGAAATCCTGATACAATTTACTAATCACTAAACCTGATACAATAGTTCTAAAAACATGAAATTGATAAGATAAGGGAGCCACGGGGGCTGCGGATGCCAACAACTACCTCGACATCTCCGAAACACTGCTTGGACGGGAAGATCAACACTCAGGAGCGGACTGTGCGATGCCTGAATCTGCACACACGGTGCAGGGAGTAATATGAGTACTCTGACCCAATGAGTAATAATTATAAATAATGGCTGAAAGCATGAAAACACGTAAAGGCACAAAGCAATTCTATTTCAAAGTAGTAAAAATCACGTAAAGCAGTAAATCAGTGAAGAAGTCAAGTAAAATCTCTTTAAATCAGGTAAAACAGGTAATTTAGCATGTAAATAACAAGTAGAAATCTACCCCTCGGGCACAGTATCAATCACTCAAAACAGTATCAGCTCCTTAGCTCACTCTCATCACTTAGTGCTCATTCTCAGCTCTCGACCCATATATCTCTCATAATAACAGAAATCAGAATAACCGTTGCGGCGTGCAGCCCGATCCGTACATCGTTGCGGCGTGCACCCCGATCTGTACATCGCTGCGGCATGCAGCTCGATCCATATAGATAATCGACTGTGCTCACTGTGGGTGTGCAGACTCCGGAGGGGATCCTATAGCCCAAGCGCTAAATTGCTACGGCGTGTAGCCCGATCCATATAAGTATTGTTGTGGCGTGCAGCCCGATCCATAACATATATAATATCCTCACCATTGGGTTCTCAACCCCTCTCAGTCATTAACCTCACAGCCTCTCGGGCACAATAATAGAAGATAGGGATCTCAGCCCACAAATTCCTCTCATTTAGGAATAGTATGATAAAACCGGCTTGAATCGTTTAAAACAGATAGAAACATGACCGAGTATATGATTTTTACCAAGTATAGTGAGGAAAATCAGTCAAAATACCCGAAGGGTTCAAACAGTTGGCACGAAGCCCAAATATGGCAATTAGCCCAAATCATGATGATAACAAATAAGTTTTAGTCAAATACGCGGTAAAATAATCAGTCAGGATGGACCAAGTCTCAATCCCCAGTAGTAAAAGACCCCACGCTCATCATCCAGCGCATGTCTCACCTCAATATAGCACTACGATGTGCAATCCCGGGTTTCAGACCCTCATGACATCATTTACAATCATTACTCACCTCAAACCGGCTACAACTCTAGCTCGCGATGCCTTTTCCCCTCGAATCGGCCTCCACGCGCGTCGAATCTATCCAAAATTAGAATGAATACATCACAATATGTTAAGGGAACAATGCACAAGCGAAAACAATCGAAAAATATCAAAAATCCCGAAATTAGCAAAACCCAAGCCCTGGGCCCACATCTAAAAACTTAGAAATTTTTACATCAATGGGTTCCTTATCCTCCCACGAGTTCATACATATCAAAAGTTCTCAAATCCGACCTCAAATGGTCCTTCAAATCCCAATTTAAAAGTTCAAAATTCCAAACCCAAGTTCTTCCATTTTTTAGCTTAGGTTCCATGAATTTCTATGTTAATTTCACAATAGAATCACGTTTTAGGTTCATAAATCTTACCTCCAATCACTTCTCCTTGAATCCCTCTTCAATCTGCCTTAAAGAGGTCTCAAAATGATCAACTATGGTGGAAAAATGGCTCAAAATCACGGATGAAATATTTTATAAACTTACTGCCCAGTTCTGGTATTCCTTCATCGCGATCGCGGCCCAAGCCTCGCGATCGTGAAGAGCAAAATTCCACGACACCAAAAATACACTATGCGAATGCGATGACTTTACTGCGAACGCGATGCTTGATTTCCCGACCTGTGCGAACGCGACCCAACTGATGCGAACGCGAAGAACAAAACCACTGGACCCCCAAATACTTATACGCGAACGCGAAACACTACGTGCGAATGCAAAGCACAAGATCAAAGCCCTCCATGAATGTGAGACCTCAAACGCGAAGGCTAAATTCAGGCCAACCCAAAATGCTTCTAGGCGATCGCGATGGACCCTACGCGATCGCGAAGGCTTAAAACCTACAACATCTGATCAGCCAATTCTGCAACTTCTTAAAGCCAAAAATGGTCCGATTGACCATTCGAAACTCACCCGAGGCCCCCGGGATCTCAACCAAAAACACCAACACATCCTAAAACCTCATTAAAACTTTCTCCAATTATCACAACACCTCAAATAACATCAAATTACCCAAAATTCATCGGATTCAAGCCTAAGTATTCTAAAACTTCCGAAATACGCTTTTGATAAAAAAAACCAACAAAACCATGTCCGAATGACCTGAAATTTTTCACACACATCACAAATGACATAACTAAGCTACAGCAACTCTTGGATTTCCATTCCGACCCTCGGATCAAAATCTCACCTAACAATCAGAAATCGCCAAAATACTAACTTCGCCAATTCAAGCTTAATTCTACACTGGACCTCCAAAACCAATCGCGATCACACTCTTAAGCCATAAATCACCTCCCGAAGCTAACCAAACCATCGGAACTCTCATCCGATCCCTCTAACACACAAGTCAATATCCGGTTAACTTTTCCAACTTGAACCTTCTCAAAAGAGACCAAGTGTCTCATTTCTTACCAAATCTACTCCGAACGCAACCTACTCAACTATAAAACACGGATAACGAAGCATAATAAAGCATAAATGGGGGAAACAGAGCGGTAACTCATGAGACGACTGATCGGGTCGTCACATTCTCCCCAACTTAAACAAACGTTCGTCCTCGAACGAGTCAAGAAACATACCTGAAGCCTCAAATAGGTGAGGATATCTGCTCCGCATCTCCCGCTCGGTCTCCTAGGTAGCCTCCTCCACGGGCTGACCTCTCCACTGTACTTTCACTGAAGCTAAGTCCTTTGACCTCAACTTCCGAACCTGACGACCCAAAATAGCTACTGGCTCTACATCATAGGTCAAATCATCATCCAACTAAACCGTGCTGAAGTCCAAAACATGAGACGGATCTCCAATATACTTCCGGAGCATAGAAAGATGAAATACCGGATGCACGCTAGATAAGCTGGGTGGCAAAGCAAGCTCATAAGCCACCTCCCCAATCCTCCGAAGCACCTCAAAAGGCCTAATGAATCGCGGACTCAACTTTCTCTTCTTCCCAAATCTCATAACACCCTTCATGGGCGAAACCTTCAGCAAGACCTTCTCACCAACCATGTAGGACACATCTCGAATCTTCCGGCCCGCACAACTCTTCTGACGCGACTGCGCTGTACGAAGCCTCTCCTGAATCACCTTCACCTTCTCTAAGGCATCCTGAACCAAATCTGTCCCCAATAGTCTAGCCTCGCCGGGCTCGAACCAACCAACTGGAGATCTACACCGCCTCCCATACAAAGCCTCATACGGAGCCATCTGAATACTCGACTGGTAGCTGTTGTTCTAGGCAAACTCTACAAGCGGTAGAAACTCATCCCATGAACCTCCGAAATCAATAACACAAGCACGCAACATGTCCTCCAATATCTGAAAAGTACTCTCAGACAGCCCGTCCGTTTGAAGATGAAATGTTGTGCTCAACTCCACCTGAGTACCCAACTCTCTTTGTACGGCTCTCCAAAACTGCAGAGTAAACTGAGTACCTCTATTTGAGATGATAGAAACCGGAGCACCGTGCAACCGAACAATCTCCCGGATATAAATCCCTGCCAACCGCTCAGAAGAATAGGTAGTACACACCAGAATGAAGTGTGCGGACTTGGTTAGCCGATCCACAATCACCCAAATAGCATCAAACTTCTTCAAAGTCCGTGGAGTCCAACAACAAAGTTCATAGTAATCCTCTCCCACTTCCACTCGGGAATAACCATCTGCTGAAGCAAGCCACCCGGTCTCTGATGCTCATATTTCACCTGTTGACAATTGAGACACCGAGCTTCAAATCCCACAATATCTTTCTTCATTCTTCTCCACCAATAGTGCTGCCTCAAATCCTGGTACATCTTCGCGGCACCCGGATGAATAGAATACCGCGAGCTATGGGCCTCCTCCAGAATCAACTCTCTAATCCCATCTACATTGGGCATGCAAATCCAGCCCTGCATCCTCAACACCCCATCATTATCGATGGTCACATCCCTAGCATCATCATGCTGAACTCTGTCCTTAAGGACAACAAAATGTGGATCATCATACTGGCGCCCTCTGATGCGATCATATAAGGAAGACCGAGAAACCACACAAGCCAATACCCGAATGGGCTCTGAAATATCTAATCTCACAAATCGATTGGCCAAGGCCTGAACATCAACTGCAAGGGGTCTCTCCCAGACTGGAATATATGCCAAACTCCCATACTCACTGCCTTCCAGCTCAAAGCAGCGGCCACCACATTGGCCTTTCCCAGATGGTACAATATTATGATATCATAATCCTTAAGCAATTCTAACCATCTCCGCGCCTCAAATTAAGATCCTTTAGCTTGAACAAATGTTGAAGACTGCGATGATCAATGAATACCTTACAAGATACGCCATACAAGTAGTGCCTCCAAATCTTTAATGCATGAACTATGACAGCCAACTCCAAATCATGAATAGGGTAATTCTTCTCATGGGGCTTCAACTGACGAGAAGCATAGGCAATAACTCTACCCTCTTGCATCAATACACAACCAATCCCAACTCTCGAGGCATCACAATATATGGTATATGAACCTGAAGCTGATGGCAAAACCAATACTGGAGCTATGGTCAAAGCTGTCTTGAGCTTCTGAAAGCTCTCCTCACACTCGTCCGACCATACAAATGGAGCACCCTTCTGAGTCAGCTTAGTCAAGGGCGATGCGATAAATGAGAATCCCTGAACAAACCGGCGATAATAGCCTACCAACCCAAGAAAGCTACGAATCTCTGTGGCTGAGGACGGTCTAGGCCAACTCTGAACCACCTCTATCTTCTTTTGATCTACCTGAATACCCTTACTAGACACCACGTGTCCCAAGAAAGCCACTGAACTAAGCCAAAATTCACACTTAGAGAACTTTGCATAAAGCTTCTCCTCCCTCTGTCTCTGCAATACAACCGTCAAATGCTCCGCGTGCTCCTCCTGACTACGAGAGTACACCAGAATATCATCAATGAATACTATAACGAACGAATCCAGATAACACCGAAATACACTATTCATCAAATGCATGAACGCTGCTGGGGCATTGGTCAGCCCGAAAGACATGACAAGAAACTCATAATGACCATATCTATTCCTAAAAGCAGTCTTAAGAATATCTGAATCCCTGATCTTTAACTGGTGATAGCCGAACAGAGATCAATCTTGGAGAACACTCTCGCTCCCTGAAGCTGGTCAAATAAATCATCAATGTGAGGCAAGGAATATTTGTTCTTAATTGTTACCTTGTTCAATTGCATATAATTGATGCACATTCTCATTGTTCCATCCTTTTTCTTTACAAACAGAACTAGTGCACCCCAAGATGACACGCTAGGCCGAATGAACCATTATCTAAGAGTTCCTGAAGTTGCTCCTTCAATTCTTTCAACTCTATTGGTGCCATATGATATGGAGGAAAAGAAATAGGCTGAGTGACCGAAACCAGGTTAATACCAAAATCAATATCCATGTTCGGTGGTATGCCCGGCAGGTATGCAGGAAACACATCGGGAAAATCCCTCACAACTGGAACAGAATCAATGCTAGGAGTCTAAGCTCCCACATCCCTCACAAACGCTAAATATGAAAGGCAACCCTTCCCAACCATACACTGGGCCTTCAAGAAAGATATCACTCTACTAGGAACATAATCAGTCACACATCGCCACTCGATCCGCGGTACACCTGGCATAGCTAGAGTGACTGTCTTAGCATGACAGTATAGAATAGCACAACACGGAGATAACCAATCCATGCCCAAAATGACATCAAAATCCACCATGCTCAATAGCAATAGATCCACTTGGCTCTCCAAACCCCCAATAGTCACCACACATGACCAGTACACATGGTCTACAATAATAGTATCGCCCACCAGGGTAGATACATGAACATGTAAAGCAATAAACTCTTGGGATGTACCCAAATGATGAGCAAAATATGAGGACACATAAGAATAGGTGGAACCAGGATCAAATAATATAGAGGCATCTCTATGGCAGACTGAAACAATACCTGTAATGACAGCATTAGAAGCAATAGCATCTGTCCTGCCTGGAATAACATGAAATCGAGCCTGGCCACCGCCTGATCGACCTCCCCCTCTGGGGCGACCCCTGGCTGCCTGACCCCCACCCCTATCTGGTTGGGCAAGTGGTGAAGTAACTAGAGCAGAAGTCGAGGGTTGACCCCTTTGCTGAAGCTGACCGTCACGAAGTCGAGGGCACTGCCTCCTCATATGTCCAAACTCTCCGCACTCATACAAACTACTCGATGCTGGAGATGGGGACTAAAGGAAACCCCTAACACCGGAATGACCAGTAGAAGGACCTGGCATGGAAGAACCTTGAACTGATGGGGCACGTGATGAGATCTGGGCTGGTAGGGCACTGAGTGATGACTGGACCCACTGAGATCCATGATGACCATGACCTAAAGATGCCCCGTGATACTCTGGACGGGCCGACTAAGAGGGCCTGAAAGAACGACCTCTATCATGCTGGAACTGGCCCCTCGAAGGAGAACCACTGTAACTGCCAGACCCTCGTGCACCACTTTAGGAGCGTGTTAGGAATGTAATTTGGAGGTCTGTAGTAGATTTAGACTTGAATTGGCGAATTAGAATTTTGGCATTTTCTGGTCGGTAGTATAAATCTTGATATCGGGGTTAGAATGGAATTCTGGAAGTTGGAGTAGCTCCGTTGTGTCATTTGTGACATGTGTGCAAAATTTCAGGTCATTCGGATGAGGTTTGACAGGTTTTTGGATCAGTTGCAGAATTCGGAAGTTTTAAAATCCTTAGGCTTGAATCCGAGAGTGTTTTAATGTTTCGACGTTGTTTTGAGTGTTTCGAGGGTTGGTATGAGGTTGAATGGTGATACGTGATATTTTGGAATGTTTGGTTGAGGTCCCGAGGGCCTCGAGATGGCTTTGAATGGTTTGCGGAAGATTTAGAATTTGAGTGGAGCTGCAGAATTTTCGACTTTTGTTTTTTCCGCACCTGTGGATTGGGAACCGTAGGTGAGATGATCGTAGGTGTGTGGGGCTGACCGCAAGAGCGGACTTAGTCGCAGGAGCGGATGGTTAGATGCACCTGTGAGCCATGAGGCATAGGTGCGGAAGTTGGCCCACTTAGGTGAAAACCACAGAAGAAGAGAATTTCCGCAGAAGCGGTAGCCCAGGTGCGCTTATTTGACCTCAAATGCGGAACCCTTAGGCAGAGAATATAAATTCTTTCCTTCACAAAATTTGGTCATTTTTCCTCCATTTGGGTTCGGACTTGGAGCTATTTGAGAGGTTTTGAAGAGGGATTCGAGGGATAACACTTAGAGGTAAAGTTTTTAAACTCAATACTCGATTCTATAGCAATTGTTTAATGATTAGACATGAAATTAGTGGGATTTATGGGTTAAAATTCAGGGTTTAGGGCGTGAAATTGGAGAGTTTACATTGTAGATTTGAGGGGCCATTCAAGGTCCGATTTTGATGTTCTTGGTAGGTATAGACTCGTGGGAGGATAAGAATTCTAGTGATGTAATTTTTATCAAATACCGAGATGTGGGCCCGGGGGTCGGGTTTGGCCAATTTCGGGATTTTTGATATAATTTGATTATTTTCACGTGGGCTTTGTTCCCTTAGCGTATATTGACATCACGAATCTGATTTTTTGGTAGATTTGGAGCATTCAGAGGCCTAGTCGAGAGGAAAAGGCGTCGCGGGCTAGAGTTTGGACTGTTTTGAGGTAAGTAATGATTGTAAATGTTGTCCTGAGTGTATGAAACCCCGGTTTTCACATCGTTTCACTACTTTGAGGTGACACACACACTAGATGACGAGTGTGGGGTCATGCACCGATGGGGATTGTGACTTGGTCCGTCCCATACAACTATTAAGTCACGTATCTAATTGAAAACTATTTGATACTATTGTGTTTTGGAAAGTATTACTATGTTTTGGAATGGATGCCATATTTGGGCCTTGTGACAACTGTTTTGACCCTTAGGGGCTTTCTTTACTCAAATTCCTCACTATTTTGATTTAATAGCTGTACTCAGTCATGCTGTGTTTTACTGATTTCATAACTCCGTCTCATTTATTCCGTTTTGATACTATAAATGATATTTTAGGCTGAGCCCCCTATTTTACTGTTAGCCCGAGTGGATTGAGAGATTTCTGACTGAGTAAGGCCGTGGGCCTGTTTTGTGAGGATATCATGGGATTGGGTTGTTCGCCGCATCATGTTGTACAGATTGTGATATATGAGAGGCCGATGGCCTGATTTATTATGCCACGAGGTGGCTTGTGTGACGACCCGACCAGACGTCTCATGATTTACCACTCCGTTTTACCTATTTCTGCTTTGTTATGTTTTGTTTACCCATTTTATGTGGTATCAGGTTGGTAGGATCGAGTTCGGAAAGGATTTGGTAAGGTTTGAGACACTTAGTCTCTTTAGAGTGAGTTTAAGTTGGAAAAGTCAACCGGATATTGACTTATGTGTTAGAGGGCTCGGATGTGAGTTCTAATGGTTCAGGCGTTGATTTGTGACTTAAGAGCGTGATCAGAATGAATTTTAGAGGCTCGTAGTAGATTTAGGCTTGAATTGGCTAAGTTGTTATTTTGGCAATTTCCGGTTGGTAGGCGAGATTTTGATATAGGGGTCGAAATGGAATTCTGATAGTTGCATTAGTTCCATTGTGTCATTTGGGATGTGTGTGCAAAATGTCATGTCATTCGAACGTGGTTTGGTTGGTTTTTTATCACAAGCAGAATTTCGAAGATTTTAGAAAATTTGGCTTGAATCCGATGTGTTTTGGTTGGTTTGATGTTGTTTGAGGTGTTTTGAAGATTGGTACAAGTTCGAATAAGAAATTAGGATATGTTTGTGCTTTTGGTTGAGGTCCCGGGAGCCTCGGGTGATTTCGGATGGTTAACGGAGAAATTTTGACTTTGTTGCAGCTACTGAAGTTGCTGCTGCTGGTATTTCCGCACCTGTGGATTGGGGACCGCAAGTGCGGCGCCGCATAAGCAGAAGAGTGGTCGCAGAAGCGGAACCTGGAGAAGTCGTCAAGAAGTGGACCGCATCTGTGAAGTCACATATGCGGATAATGGATCGCAGAAGCGAAAATCCATGGAAAGGCAGTGACCGCATATGCGATTGATGGACCACACCCGCGAAGGCGCAAATGCAGAAGGTTGATCGCAGAAGCGGTTTTGGTCCATTAAGTGATTTCCGCAGAAGCGGAAGAAGAACTGCATATGCAGTACCGCAGAAGCGCGTATTGTGCCGCAGATGCGTAAATGTTTGGGCAGAAGGTATAAATTGTGGCCTTCGCGAATTTTGAGCTATTTCACCATTTTTATCTAGGCTTTAGAGCTTTTTGGGCGATTTGAAAGAGGGATTTCAAGGGAAATTTATTGAGGTAAGGAATTTGGACTTAAAACTCATTCCTATGCTATTATTTCACGGATTAAAGCTAGAAATTATGGAAATTAAGGGTGAAAATTGGGGAAACTAGGGCTTGGAAACTTAGGCTTTTTATTGAGATTTTGTTGGACCATTTGGGGTCGGATTTCAGAACTTATGATATGCATGAACTCGTGGGGAGATAAGGAACCTATTAATGTAAAAATTATTGAATTCCGAGATGCAGGCCCGGGGGTCGGGTTTTGGTAATTTCAGGATTTTGTTGTATTTTGATTATTTTTGCTTGGGCTTCATTCCCTTAGCATATTTTGACGTCCTTGTTCTGATTTTGGATATATTCGACGTGAGTGGAGGCCGATTCGAGGGGCAAAGGCATGACGAGCTAGAGATTTGACCGGTTCGAGGTGAGTAATGATTGTAAATGATGTTCTGATGGGTTGAAACCCCGGATTGCACATCATACTGCTATATTGAGGTGAGGCACACGCTTGATGACGAGTGTGGGGTCGTGCACTATTGGGTATTGTCACTTAGTTCGTCGCGGATGACTATTTTACCACGTATTTGACTGAAACCTATTTGCTATCATCATGATTTGGGCTGAATGCCATATTTGGGCCTTATGCCAACTATTTGAACTCTTCTGGGATTTTTAATGATATTCCCTCACTATTTTGACTTTATACTTGAACTCAGTCATGTTATTTTCCACTATTTTCGTACTCAGCCATGTTTACTCAGTTTTAATACTTAAATGATATTTTTAAATGATGTTTTGGCTGAGAAACACTGTTTACTATTGCCCGAGTGGCTTGTGAGGATTTTTGACTGAGTGAGGCCTAGGGCCTATGTTGTGAGGAATCATTTGATACTGATTATGAGGTCGAGGGCCTGAGATAAGTACGCCACTAGGTGGCTTGATTGATTTGAGTCCGAGGTCCTAGTGATGATGCCGCGAGGTTGCTTGATATTGTGCTTGGGTCGTAAGGGGCCCCTCCAGGAGTCTGTACATCCCCAGTTAGCGCGGGTACCCATTGTGATGTGAGATTGACCTCAAGGGGGAGGTATTGTTCTATGTGATTGCCCGAGGAGCTGGTTCTGTTGTGAGATGTTGTCCGAGGGGCGGATTCGTTGATACTGTGCCTAAGGGGCGAGCCTTTATGTGTTCACTTTCCATAATTGACTGTCAATTACCTGCTTAATTATTGAAAAAGGCTTTTCATGAAACTACATTTGAGCTAAAGAATTTTACCTATCTTTCACTGATTTACTATTTTTTAAATGGTTTTACTGCTTTATTATAGAATACTTTGTGCTTTACGTGATATCTTGCTTTCAGTCTTTATTTGCATTTGTTACTCACTGAGTTGGAGAACTCACTTTAGTCCCTGCACCCCTGTGTACAAATTCAGGCGTTGCGGATCCTGCTAGTGCGAGTTGAGAGCTCCCGACAGATATCGGAGTCCACGAGGTAGCTTATTGACGTTCGTCGTCCCATGTTTCTCCTCCTTCATCATTTCTATCTCTTTTCAGACATTTGTACTAGCTTGTAGACTTTGCAGACTTGTATTATGACTTATAGATGCTCATGACTAGTGACACCCCGGTATTGGGCTGTGTTGGGTTGTTCTTCCGCGTATTTTTGACATTATCTGTTACTTTGGGTTATTTTATCATGTTTTGACTGTTTCTTAATGCTTAACTATTAAAAATTGGAAAAGAGGGAAGTGTCGGCTGGCCTTCCTTCATGAAAGGCGCCATCACGACCGGGTCTGGGTTTGGGTCGTGACAAGTTGGTATCAGAGCCTAGGTTACATAGGTCTCACGAGTCATGAGCAGGTTTAGTAGAGTCTCGTGGATCGGTACGGAGACATCTGTATTTATCCTCGAGAGGCTGCAGAACCTTTAGGAAAACTTCATATTCTTGAAATTCTTGTTGTGGTAACTTGTTGATCCGAGTACTAAACTTCTGTTATTATATTCTCTCATAGATGGTGAGGATACGCGCTACCGGTCAGGATGGATGACCACCAGTGCCGCCAGCCGTGGCCACCAAAGGCAGAGGACACGGTCGTAGTAGGAGTAGGGGTAGAGCAGCTAGGGAAGCACCTGCAGCTCCACCAGCTGCCCCAGTTTAGGACTAGGTCCTAGTTATGGGCACTCCAGCAACACCATCACAGGCACCAGCTGTGCCCATTGTGATTCCGGGTTTTCAAGAGGCCTTGGCTCAGATCTTATCATTTTACACTATCCTAGCTCAGGCGGTTTTAGCCACTACAGCCGTAGCTACTTCTCAGGTCGGGGGAGGCAATCAGACTCCAGCCGCGCACGCCTGAGCAGGTCGTGCAGTGACTTCAGATGCCGGTGACACATCCAGCCCAGTCGGTTGTAGATGCTCAGGACTATGTAGTTCCTACTATGCCGAAGGATGAGCAGCGTAGGTTGGAGAGGTTTGGTATACTGCAGCCTCCGACCTTCAGTGGTGCAGAGGGAGAGGATGCCCAGGGTTTCTTAGATAATTGTTAGAGGATGCTTTGTACAACGGGTATTTTGGAGACCAGCGGGGTCGCTTTCACTACTTATTAGTTTTCGGGAGCTACCTTCACTTGGTGGGAGGCTTTTGAAAGGCGTAGGGCTGTTTGTGCAGCACCCTTACTTGACAGTAGTTCTCCGTTCTCTTTCTGGAGAAGTATGTGCCGCAAACCTGCAAAGAGGAGCTGCGTAGGAAGTTTGAGTGGTTGCATCAGGGAGAGATGACGGTGACACAGTACAAGATGAGGTTCTCTGAGTTAGCTCAGCATGCTATTTGGATGGTTCCGACAGATAGAGAGAGAATTAGGAGGTTTGTTGATGGCCTCACTTATTGGCTTCGTATTCTCATGACCAGGGAGAGGGTGAATGGTGCTACTTTCGAGGAGGTTGTGGATATCACCTGTGAGATTGAGTCTGTTCGTCGCCAGGAGCACGAGGAGAGGGAGGCCAAGAGGCCTCGAGGATCTGGTAGTTATAGTGGTACTCCTTTGAGAGGTCAGTTTCTGCACGGCAGAGGTCGTCCATTCAGGCATGCTTAGCCAGCTCGCCCAGTTTATCGTGGGGCTTCATCAGGTTATGGTTCTCACAGTTCTCATCAAGGCCAGTCATCACTTAGTGCCCTTCCATCTCAGAGTTCGTCCCATGCTCTATCAGTTCAGGGCTCTTCTATGCCGAGTACATCTGCTAGTCACTCCAGTGTGAGGAGTTCCTTTCAATCCCCTTCTCCAGCACTTGGGAGTTGCTATGAGTGTGGTGAGATGGGTCATATGTAGAGGCAGTGCCCTCATCGTCTTGCGAGTTCATCTCATCAGAGGGGTCAGCCATCGGCTTCAGCGCCAGTTACCTCACCACCACTTGCCCAGCTAGCTAGGGTTTGGCCCATGGGGGAGGTCAATCAGGTGGCGGTCAGGCCCGTTTCTATACACTTCCAGGTAGACCCAATGTTATTGCTTCAGATGCTGTTATTACAGGTATTGTTTCAGTCTGCCACAGAGATGCCTCTATATTATTTGATCCTGGTTCCACCTTTTCTTATGTGTCATCATACTTTGCTCATTATTTGGGTATGCCCCGTGCGTTTCTTGCTTCACTTGTTCATGTATCTACCCTAGTGGGCGATACTGTTGTTGTAGACCATGTGTACCGGTTGTGTGTGGTGACTATTGGGGGTATGAAGACCCATGCGGATCTTTTATTATTTTGTATGTGTGGATTTCGATGTCATTTTGGGCATGGATTGGTTGTCTCCGTGTCGTGCTATTCTAGACTATCATGCTAAGACAATCATATTGCTTATACCGAAAGTGCCATTGATTGAGTGGCGAGGTGTGACTGATTATGTTCCCAGTAGAGTGATCTCATTCTTGAAAGCCCAGCATATGGTTGGAAAGGGTTGTCTTTTGTATCTAGCCTTTGTGAGGGATGTCGGTGATGAGACTCCCAGTATTGATTCTGTTCCAATTGTGAGGGATTTTCCCGATGTGTTTCCTGCAGACCTGTTGGGCATGCCACCGGATAGGGATATTGATTTTGGTATTGACCTGGTGACGATCACTCTACCAATTTCTATTTCGTCTTATCGTATGGCACCAGTGGAGTTGAAGGAATTAAAGGAGCAAATTTAGGAACTCCTTGATAAAGGGTTCATACGGCCTAGTGTGTCACCTTAGGGTGCCGGTTCTATTTGTGAAAAAGAAGGATGGAACTATGAGAATGTGCATTGATTATAGGCAATTGAACAAAGTAGTAGTTAAAAACAAGTATCTGTTGCCTGATGATTTATTCGACCAGCTTCAGGGGGCGAGAGTGTTCTCCAAGATTGATCTCCATTTAGGTTATCATCAGTTGAAGATCAGGGACTCGTATATTCTTAAGACAACTTTCAGGACCCGATATGGTCATTATGAGTTCTTGGTGATGTCTTTTGGGCTGACCAATGCCCAGCAGCGTTCATGCATTTGATGAACAGTGTGTTCCGGCCTTATCTCGATTCATTTGTCATAGTCTTCATTGATGATATTTTGGTGTATTCGCATAGTCAGGAGGAGCACACGGAGCATTTGAGAGTTGTGTTGCAAAGATTGAGAGAGGAGAAGCTTTATGCAAAGTTCTCGAAGTGCGAGTTTTGGCTCAGTTTTGTGGCTTTCTTAGGGCACGTGGTGTCCAGTGAGGGTATTCAGGTTGATCCGAAGAAGATAGAGGCGGTTCAGAGTTGGCCCAAATTGTCCTTAGCCATAGACATCGTAGCTTTATTGGTTTGGCGGGTTATTATCGCCATTTTGTTCAGGGATTCTCATCTATCGCATCGCCCTTGACCAAGTTGACTTAGAAGGGTGTTTTATTTGTATGGTCGGACTAGTGTGAGGAGAGCTTTCAGAAGCTCAAGACAGCTTTGACCACAACTTTAGTGTTAGTTTTACCATCAGCTTCAGGTTCATATACTGTGTATTGTGATACTTAGAGAGTTGGCATTGGTTATGTATTGATGCAGGAGGGTAGAGTTATTACTTATGCTTCTCGTCAGTTGAAGCCCTATGAGAAGAACTACCTCGTTTATGATTTGAATTTTGCGGCCATAGTTCACACATTGAAGATTTGGAGACATTACTTGTATGGGGTGTCTTGTGAGGTGTTTACTGATCATCATAGCCTCCAATACTTGTTCAAACAGAAGGATGTCAATTTGTGGCAGCGGAGGTGGTTGAAGTTGCTTAAGGATTATGATATCACTATATTGTACCATTCGGGAAAGGCCAATGTGGTGGCCGGTGCTTTGAGCCGAAAGGCGATGAGTATGGGGAGTTTGGAATATATTCCAGTTGGGGAGAGAACTCTTACAGTTGATGTTTAGGCCTTGGCCAATCGGTTTTTAAGGTTATATATTTTGGAGCCTAGTCAGGAATTAGCTTGTGTGGTTTCTCGGTCTTCCTTATATGATCGCATCAGAGATTTCCAGTATGATGATCCGCATTTGCTTGTCCTTAAGGATAGAGTTCAGCATGATAATGCCAGAGATATGACCATTGGTGATGATGGGGTGTTGAGAATGCACGACCGGATTTATGTGCCCAATGTGGATGGGCTTCGGGAATTGATCCTTGAAGAGGCCCATAGCTCGCGGTATTCCATTCATCTGGGTGCCGCAAAGATGTATCAGGATCTAAGACAGCATTATTGGTGGAGAAGAATGAAGAAAGACATTGTGGAATTTGTAGCTCGGTGTCTCAATTGTCAGCAGGTGAAATATGAGCATCAGAGACCGAGTGGCTTGCTTCAGCAGATGGATATTCCAGAGTGGAAGTGGGAGAGGATCACTATGGACTTCATAGTTGGACTTCCATGGACTTTGAGAAAGTTCGATGCTATTTGAGTGATCGTGGATCGGCTGACCAAGTCCATGCACTTCATTCCTGTGTGTACTACCCATTCTTCAGAGTGGTTGGCAAAGATTTATATCTGGGAGATTGTTCGGTTGCATGGTGTCCTAGTTTCCATCATTTCAGATAGGGGCACTCTGTTTATATCGCAGTTTTGGAGGTCTGTGCAGCGAAAGTTGGGTACTCAGGTTGAGTTGAGCACAACTTTTCAACCTCAGACGGACGAGCAATCCGAGCGCACTATTCAGATATTGGAGGGCATGTTGCGTGCTTGTGTCATTGATTTCGGAGGGTCATGGGATTAGTTTCTACCGCTTGCATAGTTTGCTTACAATAACAACTACCAATCGAGTATTCAGATGGCTCCATATGAGGCATTGTATGGGAGGCGGTGTAGATATCTAGTTGGTTGGTTCGAGCCCGGTGAGGCTAGGCTATTGGGGACAGACTTGGTGCAGGATGCATTAGAAAAGGTAAAGGTGATTTAGGAGAGGCTTCTTACAGCGCAGTCGAGGCAAAAGAGTTATGTTGACAGGAAGGTTCGAGATGTGTCCTACATGGTTGGTGAGAAGGTTTTGTTGAAGGTTTCTCCCATGAAGGGTGTTATGAGATTTGGAAAGAAAGGAAAATTGATTCTGCGGTTCATTGAGCCTTTTGAGGTGCTTCGGAGGATTGGGGTGGTAGGTTTTGAGCTTGCTTTGCCACCCAGCTTGTCGAGTGTGCATCCATTATTTTATGTTTCTATGCTCCGAAAGTATATTGAGGATCCGTCTCATGTTTTGGATTTCAGCACGGTTCAGTTGGATGATGATTTGACTTATGATGTGGAGCTAGTAGGTATTTTGGGTCATCAAGTTCGAAAGTTGAGGTCAAAGGATATAGCTTCAGTGAAAGTGCAGTGGAGAGGTTGGCCCGCGGAGGAGGCTACCTGGGAGACCAAGTGGGAGATGCGAAGAAGATATCCTCACCTGTTTGAGGCTTTAGGTATGTTTCTTGATTCGTTCGCAGACAAACGTTTGTTTATGTTGGGGAGGATGTGACGACCCGGCCAGTCGTCTCATGAGGTACCGCTCCGTTTTCCCTATTTCCACTTCGTTATGCTTTGTTTACCCATGTTATGTGGCATTGGGTTGGTCGGATTGAGTTCGGAAAGAATTTGGTAAGGTTTGAGATACTTAGTCTCTTTAGAGTGAGTTTAAGTTGGAAAAGTCAACCAGATATTAACTTATGTGTTAGAGGGCTCAGATGTGAGTTTCGACGGTTCAGTTAGCTTCGGGAGCTGATTTGTGACTTAGGAGCGTGATCAGAACAAATTTTGGAGGTTTGTAGTAGATTAAGGCTTGAATTGGCGAAGTTGTTATTTTGGAGATTTCCAGTTGGTAGGCAAGATTTTGATATAGGGGTCAGAATGGAATTCTGAGAGTTGTTGTAGTTCCGTTGTGTCATTTGGGATGTATATGCAAAATTTCAGGTCATTCAGACGTGGTTTGGAAGGGTTTTTAATCATAAGCGGAATTTGGAAGATTTTAGAAAATTTGGCTTGAATTCGATGTGTTTTGGTTGATTTGATGTCGTTTGAGGTGTTTTGAAGGTTGGTACAAGTTTGAATAAGGTATTATGATATGTTTATGCTTTTGTTGAGGTCCCGGGGGCCTCGGGGTGATTTCGGATGGTTAACATAGAACTTTGGACTTTGTTGCAGTTGCTGAAGTTGCTGCTACTGGTATTTCCGCACCTAGAGATTGGGGACCGTAGGTGCGGTGCCACATAAGCCGAAGAGTGGTCGCAAATGCGGTTGATGGACCGCACCCGCGAAGGTGCAGGTGCGGAAGGTTGATCGCAGAAGCGGTTTTGGTCCATTAAATGATTTCCGCAGAAGTGGAAGAAGAACCGCATATGCAATACCGCAGAAGCGAGTTTTGTACCGCAGATATGAAAATGTCTGGGCAGAAGGTATAAATTGTGGCCTTCGGGAATTTTGAGCTATTCACCATTTTTATCTCAGCTTTGGAGCTTTTTGGGCGATTTGAAAGATGGATTTCAAGGGAACTTCATTGAGGTAAGGAATTTGGACTTAAAACTCGCTCATATGCTATTATTTCACAGATTAGAGCTAGAAATTATGGAAATTAAGGGTGAAAATTAGGGAAACTAGGTCTTGGAAACTTAGTCCTTTGTTTGAGGATTTTGGTGGACCATTTGAAGTTGGATTTCAGAACTTTTGATATGCATGAACTCGTGGGGAGATAAGGAACCTATTGATGTAAAAATTATTGAATTCCAAGATGCGGGGCCGGGGTCGGGTTTTGGTAATTTCGGGTTTGTGTCGTATTTTGATTAATTTTGCTTGGGCTTCGTTCCCTAAGCATATTTTGATGTCCTCGTTCTAATTTTGGATAGATTCAACGCGAGTGGAGGCCGATTGGAGGGGCAAAGGCATCGCGAGCTAGAGATTTGACCGGTTCGAGGTGAGTAATGATTGTAAATGATGTTCTGAGGGTTTGAAAACCTGGATTGCATATCGTAGTGCTATATTGAGGTGAGGCACACGCTTGATGACGAGTGTGGGGTCGTGCACTATTGGGGGTTGCGACTTAATCCGTCCCGGATGACTATTTTATCGGGTATTTGACTGAAACCTATTTGCTATCATCATGATTTTGGGCTGAATGCCATATTTGGGCCTTGTGCCAACTATTTGAACCCTTCGGGGATTTTTAATGATATTTCCTCACTATTTTGACTTTATACTTGAACTCAGTCATGTTATTTTCCACTGTTTTCGTATTCAGCCATGTTTACTTAGTTTAAATACTTAAATGATGTTTGGGCTGAGAAACACTGTTTTACTATTGCCCGAGTGGCTTGTCAGGATTTTTGACTGAGTGAGGTCGAGGCCCTATGTTGTGAGGAAACATTTGATACTAATTATGAGGCTGAGGGCCTAAGATATGTATTCCATGAGGTGGCTTGATTGATATGAGGCCGAGGGCCTAGTGATGATACCACGAGGTGGCTTGATATTGCACTTGGGCTGTAAGGGGCCCATCCAGGAGTCTGTACACCCCTAGTGAGCGTGGGTACCCATTGTGATGTTAGATTGAGCCTAAGGGGCTTGTATTCTACTATGTGATTGACCGAGGTGCTGGTACTATTCTGAGATGTTGCCTAAGGGGTGGATTTGTTGATACTGTGCCCGAGGTGCGAGCCTTTATGTGTTCACTTTTCATAGTGGACTGTCAATTCCCTACTTACTTATTGAAGAAGACTTTTCATAATTGACTGTGTTCAGCTTTTTGCTTTACGTGATTTCTTGCTTTCAGTCTTTATTTAAATATGTTACTCACTGAGTTGGAGTACTCGCTTTACTTCCTGCACCCATGTGTGCAGATTCAGGCATTGTGGATCCTACTAGTGCGACTTGAGAGCTCCCGGTAGATATTGGAGTCCACGAGGTAGCTGCTTGACGTCCGTCGTCCCGTGTTTCTCCTCCTTCATCATTTCTATCTCTTTTCAGACATTTGTACTAGCTTATAGACTTATCAGACTTGTATTATGACTTATAGATGCTCATGACTAGTGACACCCCGATATCGGGCTGTGCTGGGCTGTTCTTCTGCGTATTTATGACATTATTTGCTACTTTGGGTTATTTTATCATGTTTCGACTTTTTCTTAATGCTTAACTGTTAATAATTGGAAAAGGGGGAAGTGTCGGCTGGCCTTGTCTTCATAAGAGGCGCCATCAAGACCGGGTCCAGGTTTGGGTCATGATAGCTTGTGATAGCGCTTGGGTTGTAGGAGCCCTTTCGGAGTGTGAACACCCCCAGTGAGCGCGGGTACCTAGTGTGAGTGATGTGATGTGTCCCGAGGGGCTGATCTTGATTATGTTGTTGCCTGAAGAGCTGATTATGAGTGATTGTGAAGTAGCCCGAGAGGCTGGTTCTGTTGATATTTTGCCCGAGGGGCGGTTATAGTTCATGTCTTGCTCGAGGGGTTGTTTACGTTTCTATCATTTTTACTCACTATTTTCATCACTTGTTTGAAACTATTGAAAGAAGTTTTAAAAGGAAAGGTTTCTACTTAAACTAAGTTTGTTTTACGAGTTAAATGATTTCTGTACTGTTTGGGGAATGCATTGTATTTGTCATAGTGATATGACGTGAAATTATCTGCTTTCTTGCTGCTCAGCTTTCATTTACTTTTATAACTTACTAAGTTGGCATACTAACATTACTCCCTGCACCTTGTGTACAGATTCAGGAGTTGCGGGTCTTGATAGCGAACATTGATCGTTCTCTCAGCAAGTCTTGGAGTTGACAAGGTAGCTGCATGGCGTTCGCATCCCTGTTCTTCTCGCTCATATTATATATTAGAATTACGTTCCACACTTTGTTGGACTTTATTGTACTTAGACAGAGTTGTTGTTGCTCGTGACTTGTGACACTGTCATGACCTAAATTTTCCACCCTCGGGAGTCGTGATGGCGCCTACTTGTGAAAGCTAGGCAATACAATTATTTTACCTTTTCTATATTTGATCCTTCAACGGTTGCGAATTAAAATTATATAAATAGCGGAAATAATAAAGTGGAAGAATGAAATGTAACAATTTAATAATAATATCGATACCAATCCATGAACATAAACTACCCAGAACTGGTGTCACAATCTCACAAACTGTATAGGAGTACTACAAATAGGGGTCCGAAAGATAAATACAAAGTTGTTTCTAAAAAACATAGAAGAAACAATACGGAAAGATAGAAGGAGACGCCAAGGGTTACGGATGCCTACAGGACTACCTCGGGTCGCCTGATAGACTAAAGGCAGCAAGCTCACTGTGGTCCAAAAGTTGCAGCACCGGGATCTGCACATAGTGCAGAGTGTAGTAACAGCAAACCGACCCCATGTGCTGGTAAGTGCCTAGCCTAACTACGGCGAAGTAGTGACGAGGCTAGTGAAAGTACAAGGGGGGTTAATTGTTGCCTAATTAAAATTTAGTCAACTAATATGACTATTAGTTGACTAATCCACGAGACAGAAGGAGTAAAAGCAGTAAAGAGAAATAGTAAGACACACACGATTTAAATTGGTTCGGTACCATTGTGGTACTTACATCCAGTTCCCTTGGGTTACAAGGGTTCCCTTAAGATCTTTGAATAAATTTACACGATTGATGGTATCTTTGTGTTTACCATCAGCTTATAGAATCAATAATTGAGTTCTAATGAAGTGACACAACTTTCTTTTTTACTCTAGATCTCTCTATCTTTTGAGACACTGATAACTCTGAATTACAGTGTTTGAACTAATAAGTAGACAGATTTGGAATACGCTTTTTGTAGTTGCATAGTCTGCCTCTTGAGAGAGCTTCCTTTTATACCAGAGAAAAGAGCCGCTAAATCCTTATTTGAAACGGGAGGCATAAGATCTTTGATTAAGGGATTTGACCCAAGAGATTCCTCTTTGAATCTTGCTCTTTAACTGGCCCAAATTCGAATGAGACCTTCCATGTTACGACTGATTTCAAGGAGAGATTTAGTGAGCGTACTCTTCGAAACTGGAATGATCAAGATTTGGTAATCAGAGTTCCCTTGATTGAGTCAAAATTCTTCTTGATTGGCCATTAATGATTGTAACAGAATCTTCGTTCACTCCTTGGTTCGAGCTGCCTCTTAATGATTATTAATGCAGTAACCAATTCTTCCTTCTTTCTTCATTTTGCATCGAGTAGCATTCTTGCTAATTATCTTCATTCTTTCCTTTTTTGTTTACTGCGAAAATATAACAGAAGATAATATTGTCATCATTAAAACTGTTACACCCCATGTTTTTGTATGTAAGAGTACGTCATAAGTCAATTAATGTAAGCTCAGAAATGGAATCATCTTTCAAAAGTTTACAAAGTTAGTTCATCATGTTAACCTGGAGGTTACAAATATTTAAGATCATTGATACCAAGTATCAAGAGAGTTTGAAGGCTTAGAAGCTAAACAAATTGAAGAAAATAGGTTTCGACGAAAGTCGACAAGTAGAAATGTTTTACCATGTACTTTTGGGGTGAAACTAGGGTGATTAACATTATAAGGAGATTATAATATGAGTTATTTTAGTCGTATGATAGTTGGCATTATGTTTTGAAGTCAAGCGAGTTGTGGAACAAAAACTGGAAAAGGTCATCACAAGTTCCATTCATAAATGTGCTGAAAATTAGGTCAAATGTAACTGAGCTTTTATCCCAATATACATGGAATTAAGGGATGATATACCTACCAAATTAAATATATATGAGTTTATTTTTTAAATCATTAAACCGTTTGTCGATACGATATTGGAGTATAGAGATATTCGCATTTTTGCGAGACTGCATAGATTGGTAGGTGACAAGTAGGTGCATCACCTACTTGCCAAAATGAGAGGACAAAATTAAAATCCCCAAAGTCGGCCAAGAGGGGACTTTTAAGGGACTATATACTCAGTTATTTCACCTATCTTTCAGACCAATAGAACCAAATTGAATCCCTTCAACTCCTCCCCAAAAATCCCACACAAACCCTAGGGTATTCCGGGTGTTACGACGCGATTCTAGTGCTGAAAAGTCGGGACAGCTTGCTAGTTTCTCTTTCTCCTTCTTGTAGCCATGTTAAGGAACTTATTTTTGATGAATAAGGACCAGGTTTCATGGGTTATACTCAGTACAAGGTATGTTTATGCTTCTCCTTCCATTAGCTATGCGTTTGCGAGTTGTAACTCGATCGTAAAAAATAGACCTAGCTAGTTTCGAAAGAATGGTATGTTGTTTGTTCTTGTGTAATGGTTGGCTGGTTGTAAACTTATTTTAAGCTAAATTCATGTATTATTTATTTGATAAGAGGTACAATTATGTACGTTTGGTTGTGTTTGTCAATTTGAAAGAAAAGACAAGTCGAAACATGTTTAAGTAAATTGAAAAATTATTGTTGAGTTGATGAACTTTTGAGACCGTTTTGTGGGCTGTTTCATGTTGGTATTAGGTTATCTCTTTTACTACTATTTTTATGAAGTTGAGAGGAGGAAGGGTGTGGAGAAACACCACATAATGGCAAGGTTGTTTATTGGTCGTTTGTCGTAACATTTTCGGATTGTTTGGCACGATTATGGTTGTCGTGTTGTTGATGAAGTGATAGGGGTATGTTGGGCTGTTTGTGATTGTTTTGACTAGTGTGAAGTCATATATATAGGGGAGGTGTTGTCCGTTTCATTGTAAAATAGGTTGTGGTCGATACATAATAGTTACGACGCTTAAATGATAACGATAGTGTCATTTCTCTTATTGTAGACTAAGGAGTCGTGACATTTGCATAGCTTGATGTTGGGCAGTACACATACAAGGTATGTTAAGGCACTTTATTCTTTCTTTTGGCATCATCTAAAATGAAATGAACATAAACGATACGCTATTTCATAATGACTCCACTCCTAGCAACTAAGGTTGTTTATGTTGTTCCTTCCTTATAAAATTATTCTAAACAAGTGTGTATGATACTTAAATCCTACTAAGGTTCATTTAGAATGTGATTTCATGAGTCTAGCATGAATTATATATAGTATCTATTTTATTTCACTGAGTTGCGCTATAGTCGGCCGGGTATGGAATCTATTGTGAAACCACTGATCAGTTGGGTTTACCGAGCTCCACGTGGCCGGATATGATTCTACCGAGCCTTATGATGGCCGGGTACATTTTTACCGAGTCCTCTTTGAGGCCGGGTACGATATGATGATGATGATGCCCATAGAGGCGTATGCTTTTCAAAAATTTATGTATATATATGTATTATGCATTTCATGTCAGTAGCCCCCAGAGACACTTAGATGTTATAGGTTGTATCTCATCTATCTTTCTTTATATTACAGTTCTTGTTTCTACTTTCCTGCCTTACATACTCGGTACTTTATTCATACTGACGTCCCTTTTGCCTGGGGACACTGTGTTTCATGCCCGCAGGTCCTGATAGATAGGTTGACGTTCCTCCAAGTAGGCTATCAACTCAGCGAAAGGTATTGGTGCACTCCCCTTGCTCCGGAGTTGCCTATTTGGTCAGTATGCTTTGGATATGTATTGATTGGTATGGCGGGGCCCTGTCCCGGCCTTTATGATTTTATGTACTCTTAGAGGATTGTAGACAGATGTCAGGTGTATGGATACTTGTATGGCCTTGTCGGCCTATGTTTCGAGTTTACAAATGGTCATGTCGGCCTTATAGGATCGTATGTCACATATATAAGTTTGTGTATCATGTTGGGTCTTCATATGTTGAGTATTCCCTTATGTTTTATTCTTGTTATCTCATGATGGGTTTTCTGGCTCATTTACTCATGATAGTATGATAAGAAAGATATGTTACGTTGGTACTTGGTTGAGTAAGGCACCGGGTGCCCGTCGCGGCCCTTCGGTTTGGGTCGTGACAGAAGTGGTATCAGAGCAGTTCTGTCCTAGGGAGTTTACAAGTCGTGTCTAGTAGAGTCTTGTTTATGGGTGTGTCGTGCACCACACTTATAAGCAGGAGACTGCAAGGCATTTAGGATTATCACTCTTTCTTCTTATTCTATATCGTGTGGTAGAGCTCAGTTGTAAGAACTCAATTTCCTAAACTCTATCTTTTTCATAATACAACGATGCCTACATCTAGAAAGATAGTTGGTAAGAGATTGAATGTGGATGTGGAAGAGTTGATCAGAGGAACATGATTTTGCATAATACTTATGATGCGTAAATGTTAGGTCTCCAGCAGATCATGTGTGTACTAAGATATGTGAGCCTCTTGATAAGGAGCCCCAAGTCATGAATAACTATCCACCCATATGGTAAAGAGCGATGAGAGAATTAGGAGGTGGATACAAGTTTCAATAAGTGAAAAATATAACTTGAAAAACAAGTATGAGGAACCCAGCTAATGAAGATTATTAGTATTTGCAATTCAGGCAGAGAAATATAAGTATTTTGAGTTACCTTCAACAGTAACAAAGATCTATACAATTGGCCACACCCATCTTAATTATGCCCTATGGGAGCTAACAAATATAGTTTAAAAGAAGGATGGGATATCAGGATCTAGTTGGGGTTAGAATAACCCAAAATGGTGGATGGATTGTTAGCATTAGCTGACATTTCCGAAGGATATTGCAAATGTGGTAATAATTCTCCTTGTGAGATAGCTCGATGGTGCACTCTAGAATAGAACATTTAGATATGAAATAATAGAATGTTCAGAAAATTTAGAAGATTGGCACTGGAATCCTAGAAGGGATAAATATTTACCTTTGTATGGCTCCCGTTCCTAGTAAAGAGAGAATGCTAGGTGACCTAAAGAGCCAGTGAGATGAAGCAAGGGGAGCTAAAAGTGCAAGAATGATTTGTTAAAGTTATTAGATTAAAGTGATAGACAGAAATATTAGCCGGAGAATAAGAAGAGAGTAAATGAAGCATTATGAGTAAGATGTAATAAATGGGTGATAACAGTAAATCAAAATACGACACGATGACAGAGTTTATAGTCAAGTGAAGGAAGATACAAGAGGTGACAGGACTTAAGGCAATAAAAGAGTATAAGACATAAAGTCATATTCCCATTTCGAGAAATGATTTGGTGACTCTAACGTGATTGCCAGAAGGAAAGGTTAGACCTAGAGTAATAGAAATCAGTATGAGCTGGTAAACAAGATAAACTGAATATGAATAAGGGACCGAATGAGTTAATAATAGTTGTCATTGTGAGAATTTCAGAAATAGCATTGCAACAATAATAGAATGGACAACAAAAGAATAACCTTTAAGGTTTATTCAGGAAGACGCTTCCTTAAAGCAAGCACAGTGAGTAGAGTTAAGCTTAAGGGACTAAGTGTACCAATTACACTAAGTGTCACCCATGTGCGTAAGAAATTCAATTTTCCCCGGTATAGAAAGGTTACCTCAAGGTGAGTAAAATGTTAGTGCAGATGTGGAAAAAAATAACAAAGATGAAGAGGTAACTATGGAATAGTAAAGGAAGAATGTGGTAGAAAGCCGAAAAGAATGAGATTGCATTTATTCAGACCTTCAGTTATGTTACCACTTCAGAACATTATGCAAGAACGCCACCGGGGAAAGGTAGTAAGGGTTCCCACATCAGATGTTTTGATAAATAAGTGCAAAAAAAACACTTGATACATAAGGATCCAGTGCGATGGGTAAGTTAAAACAAAGGACATAACCCAAGGGAGATTACGCAGAATATAGAGATGAGAATGGACCAACGAGTAGTTAGTAGATGATTGAGGAAGAGCCTAGTTATGGCTAGCCAAGAGGATATAGACAAATCAGCAGATTGTACAAGATAACCGTAGTGAACCCCAACATAGTGAATTCAGTCTCGCAGATATGACGTCGTAGTCCTTGAGAAACATTCAGATAGGAGTTGGGGTTGTTAAAGGTACCATATAAGTGTTACGAAAATAAAAGACGGTGCCACTAGGAAGACAATCAAAAATTTTAGTTCAGAAGCAACCCTATGAGCACAAGTGCACGGAGGTAAGTAACTAAGGATAATTATAGGTGAGTGACAACATCAAAAATTTCTTTGGGTATAAGGTGTAATAAGCTTGTAGCTTTACAGGAGTCAGAGGATCTCCCGTAAGTACTACCACGAAAGACTAGCTGAAGAAGTAAGGAAGAGGGCTTCAACCTAATCATTTTAACTTGAAGAAGAATTGGTCTGGTAACAATAGTTTCACTACAACATTGGATGCACTCCATAAGAAAGTGGCGCCTATAGTGGCTAATGAATGGAAAAAAAATCAAAGGTAATGTTTGAGATCTTATGAGGTACATGAAATTATAGTATTTATGGGCAATAATACAAGCCAAGTATTCATGCAACAAGTGGTAGAACGGCCAGGAAAAGTAATTGCTTACATTTAAAGACAACTGAGAAGGCACAAAAGGAAATCTGTGGTGCTAGCAAGTTAAAGGGAAGGATGTGAGTAGTACAAATAGATATGTGTAGGTCGCAATCTAAAGTATGGCAGAGTGACAAGATTTTAGATATATGGGAGTAAGGATAAGAAAATATGAGTTAGAAGCTGATAAGAATAGGTAAGACCTCAGTATTAAGCCCATCAAACAAGAGAGCTGATGGTTTACGTATGTTATAAAAAGCTCAGTATAGCTTGAATTAACATAGATGAGTCTAAGACTAGGAGCAATTAGAAGAGATGAAATGCTGCCCGGGTAGTAGAATAAGGGTGTAATTGTGATAGATAAGAGGATGATATTTAGGTCTTTGATTGGGGGAATAATTTAAAGAGAAGGTATTTTATGAATTGCACGGGATTGGAATACCCCCATAAGATGAATCATATTAGGATGCTATGAAATATGGTTATAGAAGTATAGTATCGTCCCTAGGTGGATTGGGTAAGTCCCTTAAGATATTCCCTGATGAGACGTGAGCCCTAGTGACAATGTACTACGTAAGAGGTCTCAGGTTGTCAGTGGTAGATTATGGATCAACATTAAGGTGAATCACCAATGGATGGATAAAAGTTGCAAAGTATGAGATGAGATTAGACCGTCATTATTAAGATGAACAATAATGAGGAAGCATTAAAGGACTTAGATTTATACATATAGGACACACAACGAACGAGTAACCGAGAGCTGGGTGGCAAACCACGGTAATAATAAACCGAAGTAAGAGTTAGGATATAGTATGAACTATCTATATGTAATAAAACCATAAGCATAGGTAACCAAGGCTATGAAGCAATGTATAGAAACAATTGTAAGTTCGACAAAGTACCAAAAGAAGAACTTTAGTACACCTATAGATGCTTAGAGGGACATCTTGTCGTAGTTTTGTATATGTTCACAAAGTGAGGCCTAGATATTGGCCAAAAGCTGGAGGAAATAGGAGAAAAGAGTCGCATAGACAAACATATAAGTACACGGTTGTACATAATGCATGTTAGAAGGTAACAACAGTTATGAGATTGGAAGAATTCCGACCACAGGTCGTAGTATGAGAAAGAGGCCTAAAGGGGGGAATACCCAGGCCCTTGGATTTATTTACAAAATAGTTTCCTAGATGTTAAGAACAATATTAAAGTACTCGTAAGAGCTACAGGCTATGAGACTGATAAGCGCATTCGTCAATATTTGAGGACGAATGTTCCAAAGGGGGGGAATGATGGTACACCCCATGTTTTTGTATGTAAGAATACATCATAAGTCATTTAATGTAAGCTCAGAAATGGAATCATCTTTCATAAGTTTAAGAAGTTAGTTCATCATGTTAACGTGAAGGTTACAAATATTTAAGATCATTGATACCAAGTAGTAAGAGAGTTTGAAGGCTTAGAAGCTAAACAAATTGAAGAAAATAGGTTTCGCCGAAAGCCGACAAGTTGGAATGTTTTACCATGTACTTTTGGGGTGAAACTAGGGTTATTAACATTATAAGGAGATTATAATATGAGTTATTTTAGTCGTATGATAGTTGGCGTTATGTTTTGAAGTCAAGCGAGTTGTGGAACAAAAACTGGAAAAGGTCATCACAAGTTCCATTCATAAATGTGCTGAAAATTAGGTCAAATGTAACTGAGCTTTTATCCTAATATATTTGGAATTAGGGGATGATATACCTACAAAATTAAATATCTGTGAGTCTAGTTTCTAAATCATTAAACCGCTTATCGATACGATATTGTATTGTAGAGATATTCGTATTTTTGCGAGACAGCACAGATTGGTAGGTGACAAGTAGGTGCACCACCTACTTGCCAAAATGAGAGGACAAAATTAAAAGCCCCAAAGTCGGCCAAGAGGAGACTTTTAAGGGAATATATACTCAGTTATTTCACCTATATTTCAGACCAATAAAACCAAATTGAGCCCCTGCAACGCCTCCCCAAAAATCCCACACAAACCCTAGGATATTCCGGGTGTTACGACGCAATTCTAGTGCTGAAACGTCCGGACAGCTTGCTAGTTTCTCTTTCTCCTTCTTGTAGCCATGTTGAGGAACTTATTTTTGATGAATAAGGACCAGGTTTCATGGGTTATACTCAGTACAAGGTAAGTTTATGCTTCTCCTTCCATTAGCTATGCGTTTGCGAGTTGTAACTCAATCGTAAAAAATAGACCTAGCTAGTTTCGAAAGAATGGTATGTTGTTTGTTCTTGTGTAATGGTTGGTTGGTTGTGAACTTATTTTAAGCTGAATTCATGTCTGATTTATTTGATAAGAGGTACAATTATGTACGTTTGGTTGTGTTTCTCAATTTGAAAGAAAAGACAAGTCGGAACATGTTTAAGTAAACTGAAAAATTATTGTTGAGTTGATGAACTTTTGGGACTATTTTGTGGGCTGTTTCATGTTGGTATTGAGTTGTCTATTTTACTACTATTTTTATGAAGTTGAGAGGAGGAAGGGTGTGTAGAAACACCACATAATGGCAAGGTTGTTTATTGGTCGTTTGTCGTAACATTTTCGGATTGTTTGGAACGATTATGGTTGTCGTGTTGTTGATGAAGTGATAGGGGTATGTTGGGCTATTTGTGATTGTTTTGACTAGTGTGAAGTCATATATATAGGGGAGGTTTTGTCCGTTTCATTGTAAAATAGGTTGTGGTCGATACATAATAGTTACGACGCTTAAATGATAACGATAGTGTTATTTCTCTTATTGTAGACTAAGGAGTCGTGACATTTGCATAGCTTGAGGTTGGGCAGCACACATACAAGGTATGTTAAGGCACTTTCTTCTTTGTTTTGGCATCATCTAAAATGAAATGAACATAAACGATACGCTATTTCATAATGACTCCACTCCTAGCAACTAAGGTTGTCCATGTTGTTCTTTCCTTATAAAATTATTCTAAACAAGTGTGTATGATCCTTAAATCCTACTAAGGTTCATATTGATGGTGGGGATATCCATAATGACCTTAAGTCACTCTGAAAGGTTTAGAACGTGATTCCATGAGTCTAGCATGCATTGTATATAGTATCTATTTTACTTTACCAAACCGCTATATAGTCGGTCGGGTATGACATCTATTGTGAAACTACTGATCAGTTGGGTTTACCGAGCTTCACGTGGCCGGGTACGATTCTACCGAGACTTATGATGGTCGGGTAAGTTTTTACCGAGTCCTCTTTGAGGCCGGGTACGATATGATGATGATGATGCCCATAGAGGCGTATGCTTTTTAAAAGTTTATGTATATATATATGTATTATGCATTTCATGTTAGTAGCCCCCAAAGGCACTCAGATGTTATAGGTTGTATCTCATCTATCTTTCTTTACATTACTATTCTTGTTTATGCTTTCCTGCCTTACATACTCGGTACTTTATTCGTACTGACGTCCCTTTTGCCTGAGGATGTTGTGTTTCATGCCTGCATGTCCAGATAGATAGGTTGACGTTCCTCCTAGTAGGCTATCAACTCAGCGGAAGGTATTGGTGCACTCCACTTGCTCCGGAGTTGCCTATTTGGTCAGTATGCTTTGGATATGTATTGATTGGTATGGCGGGGCCCTGTCCCGACCTTTATGATTTTATGTACTCTTAGAGGCTTATAGATAGATGTCAGGTTTATGGATACTTGTATGGCCTTGTCGTCCTATGTTTCGAGTTTACAAATGGTCATGTCGGCCTTATAGGCCCGTATGTCACATATATAAGTTTGTGTATCATGTTAGGTCTTCATATGTTGAGTATTCCCTTATGTTTTATTCTTGTTATTCATAACGGGTTTTCTGGCTCATTTACTCATGTTAGTATGATAAGAAAGTTATGTTACATTGGTACTCAGTTGAGTAAGGCACTGGGTGCCCGTCGCAGCCCTTCGGTTTGGGTCGTGACAGAAACTTAACCTTAAAACCTATCAATCTCCCCATTTTTGATGATGACAATCAAGAGGGAGTAAATAGGATTTAAAGAATCTTAAGATACTTCCCTTTAGGAGTTGCTCCCCCTAAGCTAGTGCTTCCCTTGAGTTGAATTGTTCCTATGTTTAGAAAGTTGTGCTCATGTCTCCCCCTGAGTGTTTACTCCCAGTTTTTCTCCCCCTTTGATATCAATCAAAAAAGGAAAAGGAATAACATACAAAAACACAGAGCATATATAATAAACATACTAAATGGGTTAGAGCAGTATAACCTTCAGTAGAGGCTTAAGTTAGTACAGACCCAAAAATAATAGTTTAAAAACCACACAAAAGAAACATAAGTTGTTTGTCACAAAACAACCAAAGATAATTAATGATGTCCCAGAAAGTATTTGAGGGTGTTGATCACTTTGGTGCAGAAGGAGTCATAGGAGTTGTCAACATCTTCGACAAGCTTTTCCATTTTTTCAGTCATGGAATTGAAGGCCCTTGTTCCCTATCTCCTTGTAGCCCTGATGTCTATCGTAGCTTTGCTACATCTGTACCTGTCTCCTTAGTGACTACTCTGATTTTATCTACTTGTTCTTTCATTTCCACTAGCATTAGCTTGACTTCATCAAGTTGTTGTTGAATGTGTGGAAGACTCTGGGAGGTAGTCAACTGAGGGACTGGTTGATCAACTGGAACATCTACAGGAGCTGGAGCACTTTCAACCTTGGTCCTTTTAACCCATCCATTTTCACCCAATGAGTAACCCATCATAGAGAAAGCTATTTTATCATAGGTACTGGAGATGTGCTTGGGGGTAAAGGGTGCTAAATCAACCTTCATAACTTTCAGAATATGAGATACAAGAATGCCATAGGGAAGACAAGTAGTAGACGAGGAAATATCCCTGATACTCTCAAGCATATATTGACGGATCCATACAAATCAATTAAGGCGCTTGTTATTGACCAGACAGTAGAGGACAAAGACATCTCTAGTGGACAATGATCGTAGGGACCTAGACTTGGGAAGTAAAGTAGTAGCAATCATGTGGACCAAAACCTAGTGTTCAAATTTCAGATTTTTAAGGCCAATGTCAGGGGGGTTATCAGACAGAAAGGTCTTTGCTTCTTCAAAAGACACATCAAAATCTTTGGGCCAAGAATTTTGGACAAATACATCGTACCCACTAAATTTGGTAGAAAAGATCTTTTCAAAATGGTAGGAGTCCAACACAATTCTAGTACCTAAGACCATAGACTCTAAGACATCCTTATCATTCACAAACAGATTTGCATAAAACATTGGCACAGGTTCTTCATACATAGAATTTTCAAGAGTGTCAAACACAGGGAAAAGATGCTGGAAATCAAAAATTTCAGTCACATCACGACGAAGACTTTGCATAAGAGAGAGACTTACACATCGTCCATAAGCCATTGATTTTGACTTATAGGACTCAAACCTTGCCTTTTCATAGGGACCATAGAAGATCAGCTTGTCTTCTGGACCGAAATCCAAGCATTCTACCTTGCCCTTTTTGCATGCAACCTTTTTGGGTGTTTGCTCCATGGGTCGTTTTCTTGTCTTTTTCTGGCTAATGGGTTGATCTTCAGATGAAGCACTACTGTCATTATCAGTTTTGAGTAGGTCTGAATCAGTAGATGATTCTACATCCACCGTTCCTTCTGTGTTGGGGGTTTTTGAAACATACGGCTTCTTCTGGTTGCAGAGGAAGGATTTCTTTTAGCCATGTAGAAATCGGAAGGGTGTTTGCTAAGGAATGAGGAAGGTGTTTTGGGAAGATAGAGGTTTTTACCAGGGATTTGAGAAAAGTGAAGAGGCGTCTTGGTTATCGGAAGGGTCAAATACAGAAGGAAGTTATGGTTTGGAACTGCACGTAATAATTACACCTTTACATAAAAATTGATTAGTACACGGATAATTAAGGAAATAAAATATACCAAAAAACATACATAATAATTTAAACAATTAAACAGGCAATTGGTTTATAAATTTGGTAGAATGCCAATCGTTTTTCGAAGGATACAAAATCTCTCTTCTAAAAGAGGTTTAGTAATGATATGCGCAAGTTGAGAATCAATGCTAATGAATTCTAATGCAATATCACCTTTTGCAACAAGATCACGAATAAAATTATGTTTAATTTCTATATGTTTTGCCCTAGAATGATGCACATAATTTTTAGATAGGAAGATAGCCCTGGTGTTGTCACAAAAAATAGGAGTAGTAGTAAAACTTAAATCATAATCAAGGAGTTGATGCATGATCCATAAAACTTGTGTACAACAACTTCCAATAGTATTCTGCTTTAGTTGTTGAAAGAGCAACACAATTTTGTTTCTTGTTGTGCCAAGATACTTAGTCATTTCCTAGTAATTGACATGTCCCACTGGTTCTTTTCCTATCAGTTTTGTCTCCTGCAAAATCAGCATCTGAAAAACCTCGTAAGGAAAAATTGTTAGATTGATCATACCAAAGTCCGAATTTAGTGGTACCAATTAGATATGTAATAATATGTTTGACAGTAGTCAAATGTGATTCCTTAGGAGCTGACTGAAATCTAGCATATTTGCATACAATATACATAATATCTGGTCGACTAGCAGTTAAATAAAGTAGAGATCCAATCATTCCTCTATACATGGTTTCATCAAGCATTTTTCCATTGCTGTCATCATCTAGCACAGTAGTTGGAGTCATAGGAGTACCAATAGCCATAACATTTTCCATTCCAAACTTTTTGATAAGCTCCTTGGTGTATTTTGATTGGCTGATGAAGATTCCTTTAGGAGACTGCTTGATTTGAAGTCCAAGGAAGAAGGTTAGTTCTCCCGTCATGCTCATCTCAAATTCACCTTTCATGGAAAGAACAAATTCTTCACAAAAAGTGGCGTTAGGACTTCCAAAAATAATATCATCAACGTAAATTTGAGTAATTAGATTACCAGAATTTGATTGCTTAATAAAAAGAGTTGTACCTATCTTACCTCGTTTGAAACTTTGACTCAAAAGAAAAGAACTTAACCTTTCATACCAAGCTCGCGGAGCTTGTTTGAGACCGTACAGGGCTTTAGTAAGCTTGTATACATGGTTTGTAAGTGTAGCATTTGCAAATCCAGGAGGTTGCTTTACGTATACTTCTTCAAATATAAAACCATTTAAGAACGCACTTTTGACATCCATCTGATACAGTTTGAATCCTTTGTGGGCGGCAAAGGCAAGTAAAATTTTGATGTATTCAAGTCTTGTCACAGGTGCAAAGGTTTCATCATAGTCGATTCCTTCTTGTTGAGAATAATCTTGGGCCACTAGTCTTGCTTTATTTCGAAGGACTTGGCCTGATTCATTCAGTTTGTTCCTGAACACCCACTTAGTCCCAACAATAGAGGAGTTTTAGGGTTTTAGAACTAATTCCTAGACTTTGTTGTTCTCAAACTGATCTAATTCTTCTTTCATAGCTTGATCCAATAAGAATCTTTTAGAGCTTCATCAATCTTTTTAGGCTCAATTTGAGAGATGAGAGCTACATGGGACTTGTTCTTTTGTGATCTTCTGGTAGTTATTCCTTCCCGTGGATCTCCAATAATGAATTTGTGAGGATATCCTGGTTCGTTTCTCCATTCATTTGGAGTATTCCCAGAAGTTGTGTCAGTCGACTGATCTGGTGGAGATAAGTCATGATCTTCTGAAGGATCTTCAACTGGTTGATTTTGTTGATTAGCTGAATCAGTTTGATGATCTTTTACTACAATAACAGATTTTGGAGCATACGAAATTTTCTCATCTTCAAGAACATGTTCATTCCTGGAGCAAGGGTTAGTATCAATAAAAACAACATGAATAGATTCTTCAATGCATAAGGTTCTCTTATTGTAAACTCTGTAAGCTCTACTAGAGGGAGAGTAACTAAGAAATATACCTTCATCACTTTTCAGATCAAATTTGCCCAGATTATTCTTACCATTGTTATGAACAAAACATTTGCATCCAAAAAGATGGAAGTAGCTGATGTTTGGTTTTTTACCATTCCATAGCTCATATGGAGTCTTTTTGAGAATAGGACGAATGAGACATCTATTAATAATATGACACGTTGTACTTACAACTTCTGCCCAGAAGTGGTGAGGTCAAGAGTTTTCCACTATTATCGTTCTTGCCATATCCCGCAAGGTTCTATTTTTTCGTTCTACTACACCATTTTGTTGAGGAAATCTTGGTGAAGATAAATTATGAGAGATTCCTTATTCATTGCAGAAATTTTAAATGTTATGCTTTCAAACTCTCCTCCATGATCACTTCTGATTGAAGAGATGTAATAACCTTTCTCACGTTGAACCTTCTTATAAAAGACTTCAAAATTCTTTAATGCATCATCTTTATGACTAAGAAATATAACCCATGTAAATCCAAAAAAAATCATCTACAATAACAAAAGCATATTTCTTACCTCCAATACTAGCAGTTCTAGTGGGGCCAAATAAATCCATGTGTAGTAGTTGAAGAGGTTTAGAAGTAGAAACAATGTTTTTAACTTTGAAAGAGGATCGAGTTTGCTTTCCTAATTGACATGCATCACAGATATGAGCTTTTGAAAAATCTAATTTTGGAAGACCAATGATAAGATCATGTTTTGAAAGTTTTTGAATGGCGTGCATGCTTGCGTGCCCAAGTTTCCTATGCCAAACCCAGGGATCTTCAATTATAGAAGACAGACAAATTTAATCCCCAAAGTTTTCAAGGTTTTTGATAGAATAGACATTTCTATCCCTATTTCCAGAGAGGATGATATTACTTGATTCATCTTCTATGAGCCAACCATCTTTCTTACAAAGAACCTCATAATCATTGTCACACAGTTGACTGATGCTGAGAAGATTGTACCCGAGTTCATCCACTAAGTAAACTTCATCCACGCCATATGTAGAGCTTAAAGGTACCTTTCCAACACCAATAACATTTCCTTTGGATTTGTCACCAAATGTAACTGTTCCTCCATCTAACTTGGTGATAGATTTGAACAGTTGTTTGTCACCCGTCATATGTCTGGAACACGCATTGTCGAGATACTATTTTCCTTTTTGGTTCTCCTTACGGTGTTCTTGCAAAACAAGATTACTTATTTTTAGGTACCCAAGCCTTCTTGGGTCCTGACTGATTAAATCTATTTGTTCGATTTGAAGATTTTGGTCTCCAAATCCACCTCCTGTTATTTTTGAACCTGCAATGATTTGAGGTGTGACCTCTTATGACACAGTAGGTGCAAGGTGAGCTGTTGCAGTTTCTAGAATATTCTCCACTCTAATTCTGTTCATACAATTGTTAGTGTTATTCCCATCTTTACCACAAAAGGAGCATGCTATTTTATTTCTAATAGGAACATTTTGAACTGAACTATAACTTGAAGATTTTTGTAGACCATTCAATTGAAGCCTAAGTTCATTTACTTCTTCTTGAAGTATATCGTGTTCAACTTCAAATATTTCTAGTTCCTGGGCCCAATCCTTCTTTTCTCTTTCCTTTTCTCTTTTGACTTTTCTGAGTTCATTTACCACTCTTTCAATATCAACAAGAGCAATATCAACAAATTCTTAAAGTTCATAACAAGATGGACATAAAGGAGTACGTGCCTCACTGGTTCCTTCATCCAACGATGAATAGGGTCTTCTTGAATCATCTTCTTATTAATTATTGTCTGTCATTAGTGCAAGTTTATCTGGTTCTTCATTTTCACATAGAGCCATAAAACACATATTCGCAATTTCCTCATGATCAGATTCCTCCTCATCGCTCCATGCTCCAAAAGCTTTCTTCTTTTGCACATTCCAGCTAAGCTTCATTTTTAATTCAGGTCAGTCAGCTTTGACATGTCCGAGTTTTCCATATTCGTAACACCTTCCATCATTTTTATCTGTTTCATTTCTTGCCATTCCTTTTCTGAAATTAAACTTACCTCTTCTGTAGTTTTTGTTCCTTCTCATCATGTTAGTCACAACTTGCGAGAGCATTGCAATGTTTTCATCTTGTTCTCCTTCTTCTACATCATATTCATTTTCAGGTTCAGCCAAGGTTGCCTTAAAGGCAACGGTTTTCTTTTTCTCTTGAATTTGTCTATCAAGATGAGTTTTCTCAAAAGCGATCAAACCACCTCTGAATTGATCATAGGAGATTTTGTCCAGGTCTTGACATTCTAGGGTGATAACTTTTGGTTGCCAAAGTGTAGGTAGACTTATTAGGATCTTTCTAACCTGTTCGCCAGTTTTAATGGGTCTTCCAAATGATTTGAGGTCTCCAAGGAATTTTCTAAATCTGGAAAATATTTCTTCAATAGATTCTCCATCCTTTATTTGAAATAGTTCATATTGCCCAACCAGGAGATTTATTCTAGTCTCATTTACTTTGTTAGTTCCTTCATAAGTGAATTCCAGTTTATCCCACATTTCTTTTGCAGTTTCGCAACTGGATATTTTTTCATATTCTTCTCCACTGATAGCATTGTATAGTAAATTTTTTGATTTTGCATTCAGAGTGATGACAACAGCTTGTTCATCAGTGTAATTGTCCAAATCCAGAGGATCAGTTGCTGTGATGATTTCACCATCTGCATTTTTTGTTGGAGGATTGGAAAATTTGCCTTTTTTATCACACGCCATACTTTGATATCGTATGACATGGTGTATGTTTCCATGCGAACTTTCCACTGTGAAAAATGCTGATCATTGAAGTAAGGAGGTCGAACCTGAGAGGTTCGTTCTTGAAAAATAGTACAAGCAATAGTGTTGGATCCCATTGATCTTTTTCTCACTGGCGGTAAAGCATAGATTGTGAGTCTTGCTCTAATACCAATTGAAAGTACAATAGGGGCTGAATTTTTGCCAAATTAAAATTTGGTCGACTAATATGACTATTAGTTGACTAATCCACGAGATAGAAGGATTAAAAGCAGTAAAGAGCAATACTGGTTTGGTACCATTGTGGTACTTACATCCAGTTCTTTTGGGTCACAAAGGTTCCCTTAAGATCTTTGAATAAATTTACACGATTGATTTGTGTTTACCATCATCTTATAGAATCAGCAATTGAGTTCTAATCAAGAGACACAAGTTTCTTTTATACTCTAGATCTCTCTATCTTTTGAGACACTGATAACTCAGAATTATAGTGTTTGAAATAAGAAGTAGACAGATTTGGAATACTCTTTTTGTAGTTGCATAGTCTTCCTCTTGAGAGAGCTTCCTTTTATACCAGAGAAAAGAGCCATTAAATCCTTATTGGAAACGGGAGGCATAAGATCTTTGATTAAGGGATTTGACCCAAAAGATGCCTCTTTGAATCTTGCTCTTTGACTGGACCAGATTCGAATGTGACCTTCCATGTTACGGCTGATTTCAAGGAGAGATTTAGTGAGCGTATTCTTCGAAACTAGAATGATCCAGATTTAGTAATCTGGGTTCCCTTGATTGAGTCAAAATGCTTTTTGATTGGCCATTAATGATTGTAATAGAATCTTCGTTCACTCCTTAGTTCGAGTTGCCTCCTAATGATCATTAATGCAGTAACTAATTCTTCCTTCTTTCTTCATTTTGAATCTTGTACCACTCTTGCTAATTATGTTCATTCTTTTCTTTTTTTGTTTACCTTGAAAAAATATGATAGAAGATAATATTATCATCATTGAAACTTAACCTTAAAACCTATCAGCTTGGACCAGACTACCAAATAAACCTGTGTAGTTAAATCATATACAGCGGAAATAAAGGTAGATATTTATAGTTAAAGATATGAAGGGGAAACATGCTACAGGGAATACCAGGTAACAACAGAAAAACCAATAAAGGAATGTTAAGAGAGCCATAATTCAATTATCAACAAGAATCAAGAACTCAATAACATGTGCACGACATCACCCTTCGTGCTTTTACTCTTATCCTCACCATAAATGTCAATAGAATCGGCACGACATCACCCTTCATGTTGTTACCTCACATAATCATGGCACGGAATTATCATTCATGCATTATCACTCATATCATGGCACGACATTGTACATCGCGCGGCACAGCATCACCCTTCGTGATTTTACCTCACAATATCGACACGGCATCACCCTTCATGCATTAGCACTCTCAAAATCATGAACGGCATCACCCTTCGTGCTTTAGACTCTTCCTCACCTAAGAAACAATCACAAAGTAATTTGGGAAAGGAAATCAATAATTTCACAACAAGATCCCGACAAGGGAACAATAGCATAACAACAATATCCTGGCAAGGTAAATAATAACATGAGTAATAATATCCCGGCAAGGGAGATAATATCAAAAAAATAACATCCCGGCAAGGGAGATAATATCAAAAGCAATAATATCCCGACAAGGGAGATAATATCATAAACCTCTTTTCTTTTCCACAATTACTTCACAACTCAATTCTCAACTTGAGCCAACGCTCTACAATGTTCAATTACCATTAATACTTCCACAAGCCTTGCTCAACAATATAAGTCATCATATAAAGCATGAACAATACAAAACGGAGTCACATTAATCATAGTATAAGACTCACGGACATGCTTGACACCGACGCATAGACACTCATCCCCATACCTATACGTCGCACTCAACAATTAACATATAGCAAATAATACACGACTCCTAATACCTCAAGCTAAGGTTAGACGAAACACTTACCTTAATGCTACGAACACAATTCAAGCCTCCACTACCGCTTTACCTCTTGTTTCCACCACCAATTCACTTGTATCTAGTCACAATATACTTAACGATACCAATAAATGATAAATGAATCAATTCTAACGCATGTAAATAGGTTTTCCAATGATTTCTCCAAAAAGTCAAAAATCACCTCGGGCCCACATGGTCAAACCCGAGGTTCGAAGCAAAACCCGATTACCCATTCACCACAAACTCAAAAATATAATTTGTTGTGAAATCAAACCTCAAATCGAGGTCCAAATCCCCAAAATTTTAAAATCCTAGGTTATACCCAAAACACCCAATTTCCCCAATGAAAACCCTTAATTTTGAGTTCAAATCATGTAAAAAGATGTTATAGATTAAAGAAAATGAGTTAGAAATGACTTACAATCGATTTGGAGAAGAACTTTTCTTTAGAAAATCGCCCAAGAGAGCTTAGGGTTTGAGGGAGTTTGAAAAATGAAGAATTTTCGGCTAAGTTATAATTTACACAGGCGCAGATATCGCATTTGCGATGATATGTTCGCAAATCTGAACTCGCAATTGCGGCCAAGGCTTCGCAATTGCGAAGTAAGGCCTGCCCTGTCAACCTCGCAAATGTGAACATCCGTTCGCAAATACGAACACTGTTGGAGTTGGAAATGTGACTGGAGCTACGCAAATGCAAAGGTCACCCCCTGCCCAGTCATCGCAAATGCGAGCTCGCAATTGCGAAGCCTGCAGATCTACAACACAGCAGTTTTCCTAAGTCCAATTCCACTCTGTTGCCTATCCAAAACTCACCCGAGCACACAAGTCCAAAAACATCATACGGACCTACTTGTGCTCTTAAATCATCATAATAACATCAACAACTACGAGTTTATCATCAAAATCAATGAAAATCTCAAGAACTTTAAAGGTTTCAAATTTTACAACTAAGGGTATGAATCACGTCATATGATATCCATTTCTTACCAAATTTTACAGGCACAACTTAAATATCATATAAGACATGTACCAGGCTCCGGAATCAAAATACGGGCCCGATAACACCAGATTCAAACACATTCAAATTTCCAAAAACTCTTAAAATTTCAGTTAAACAATTTTCTTCAAAAATTCATTTCTTGGGCTTGGGACCTTGGAATTCAATTCTGTGCATATGCTCAAGTCCCATATTTTCCTAAGGACCCTCCGGGACTGTCAAAACACGGGCCCGTATCCGTTTACCCAAAATATTGACCGAAGTCAACTTAAATTTAATTTTAAAGGTCAAATTAGCATTTTTTATCAAATTTCCACATAAAAGAGTTCCGAATATACGCCTGGACCATGCACGCAAATCGAGGTGAGATAAAAGGAGGCTTCTAAGTCTTTGAAACACTGAATGTAATTGTAAATCATGTGATGACCTTTTGGTTCATCATAGACACCCCGATGTTGGGCTTGTGTTATGTTTCCGCACTGGTTATTTAGATATATGTTATGAGATTTCTATAAATTTATAGCTTAAAAATGACTTTCTATCCAATACTGGTTGATTCGGGAATTATGTCTGCTAGTGTCACAACCCCAAAACTAACCCGATCGTGATGGTGCCTATCATGGAACTAGGCCAGCCGACACATCCCAAAACCAATCAATATTTTCATTCTTAGGATAAAATCAAAGCTATTTAACAATAAACCTTTATAAAGTGTTTAAAACAAAATAATAGTGCAGAAAGAAAGCCCAACATTGGGGTGTTACTAGCCATGAGCATCTACTACAACTGTCTAACAACATAAAGATCGGGAAAATCACAAGAATACATAAGAAAGAATAAGGAGGGAAAAATGCTGGGCTGCGATCGTCATGCAGCTACCTTGCTAACTCCGATGAATCTGCCACCGAGCTTAGAAATACATGAATCTAAACACAAGGTGCAGAGAGTAATGTGAGTACGCTAACTCAGTAAGTAATAAAAGTAAATAAAGACTGAGCAGTAAGAAATCACGTAAACTACGTCATAGCACCACAGTGGGTACAACATGTTTCCAAAACAGGATACAACTCAAATCATCTTGTTCAACTCCCATTTCGGGGAAAAATCCTTTAAAAATGTCTTTCTAACAGTTTCCATAGAAGTTCGATGTAATTTATAGTGAAAGTGATGAAAATCATAATCGGCTCCTCGGTCAAAAGCATAGTTCTTATACAGCCCCTCGGGCAAAAAGAAGTTCATAACCATCTCATAACTAAAAAATCTCAGTGGAAGTAACAAAGCCAAATCAGTGATTAAATCCTGAACACCTCGAAAAAACTTCAGTTTAATGAAAGTTGTTTAAAACATTTGTTTAACATTTTCAATAGAGGTTCGGTCTAGAGATGAGTGATTGCAGTAATTTAATCAATATATTCAATAGAGACTCACTTTAAGGAGTAGTGAAAATAGTAAGTTCATAAACAGGACCATAAGGCGAAGCATCACTCGTATATGTGTGTGTGTATATATATATATAGCCCCTCAGGCCAGCCACTCAGTCACTCATGACTCAACTCTCAGCACTCAGCACTCACGTCTAATAGGTACCATATAATAACCGCTGCGGCGTGCAGCCCAATCCACATATATAGTTGACTGCACTCACTGGGGGTGTGCAGACTTCGGAGGGGCTCCTACAACCCAAGCACTATATCGCTGCGGCGTGCAGCCCGATCCATATATATATTGTTGCGGCATGTACTCCGATCCATAATTATATAATCCTCACAACCAGGCCCTCAGCTTCTCTCAGTCATTAACCTCACAACCAGACCCTCGGTCTTTCTCAGTCATTAACCTCACAATCAGGCTTTCGGCCTCTCTCAGCCATCAACCACACAAGCCACTCGGCTATCAGTAAAACAGTGCATTCAGCTCAAGAATATCATTTATAGTATCAAAATTGGGTAAATAAGGTTGAGTTAAGAAATCAGTAAAACACAACAAGACTGAGTACAACTATTAAGTCAAAATAGTGAGGAATAGTAGTAAAAGCCCCATAAGGGTCCAAAACAGTTGGCACGAGGCCCAAATATGGCATTCCGCCCGAAACATAGCAACACTTTTCAAAACACAATGATATCAAATAGTTTTCAATCGAATACGCTACTTATCAGTCGTACAGGACGGACCAAGTCACAATCCCCAATGGTGCACGACTCCATGCTCGTCAACTAGGTGTACGTCACCCCAAAGTAGTACAACGATGTGAAATCCGGGGATTCATGCCCTCAGCACAATATTTACAATCATTATATACCTCGATCCAGTCCCAACTCTAGACCGTGATGCCTTTTCCCCTCGATTCGGCCTCCAATTTCTCCAACTCTAACCAAAATCAGTATCATACCATTAATATGCGCTAAGGAACAAAGCCCAAGGGAAAATAATCAATTTAACTCAAAAATCCTGAAATTGGCTAAACTCGACCCCCGAGCCAAGATTAAATCATGGAATTAAACCAAATATGAGTGAAGAATACCTACCCCAATAGTTCTACTGAAAATATCATCAAATTTCACCTTCTCCCGAGCTCTCTAATGGTTTTTGTGATATTGGACTTAAACTCTCAATTTTAAAAATATAAACTGACTGCCCAGGTGTCGTCTTTCGTGAACGTGGGACGACCATCGCGTCCACGATGAAGAAAATGTATCAGCTCCCAAATGCTCTATGCGTTTGCGGCACAAGCCTCGCGAATGCGATACCTACTGGAGACATAACTACGCGAACATGACCACCAAAGCGCGAACGCGAAGAACACTGCATCAACACATCGCGAATGCAACACCCAAAGTGCGAACGTGAAGAACAGAATTCACCACCTCGAGAACACGCTTCGCGAACGCGAGTCCCCGACCGCGAACACGATGAACAAAAATCTCTGCAATAAAAACCAACAAAACTGCCAAGTCCAAAGTCCAAGAATTGATCCTTTTACCACTCGAAACACACTCGAGGCCCTTGGGACCTCAACTAAACATGCCAACATATCCCATATCATCATTCAAACTATTTCCAACCTTCGAAACGCTCAAAATAACATCAAATCATCATCAGATTCAAGCCTAAGACATCCCAAAAACTTTCGAATTTTGAATTCGATCAAAAAGTCTATCAAACCTCGTCTGAATGACCTGAAATTTTGCACACACATCACAAATGATACAATCGACCTACTCCCACTTCCAGAATCCCATTCCGACCCCGATATCAAAATTTCTACTACCAACCGGAAAAATGTCAAATTTTCAATTTCGTCAATTCCAGCCTAAACCTTCCACGGACCTCCAAAATACAATTCGATCATGCTCCTAAGTCCCAAATCAGCTAACAGAGCTAACCAAATAATAAAAATTCCAATCCCAGATCATATGCTAACAAGTAAAAACTTGGTCAAACCTTTCAAATTTTTAAGCTTCAAACTGAGAATTGTTCTTCCAAATTCAATCCGATCACCCTGAAAACCAAAACCAACGATTTACATAAGTCATAATACATCACACAGGACTAGTCATGCCCGAGAACTGGCGAGCAAAGTGCAAAAGCTCAAAACGATCGGTCGGGTCGTTACATCCTCCCCTACTTAAACATACGTTCATCCTCGGTCATGCCCAGAGTTGCTCCAAAAACCATCAAATCGATGTGAAACCTTACCATGCACATACACGAGGGTGATACATGTCACCTTATCTCATATAGGTCCGATAACACAATATAACTGAAATTTCACAACCCAACCCATAAACCTTAGAACCACATTTCCACTTCTGAAGTCATCTACAAGATCAGAATCTCATATCCATACTCTTAATAAGCCCGAACCAGCTGTAACAACCCATACCTACAACTTCAGGTGCAATTACATGACATACCACATAACTCAAACACTTATAACGATAACTTCTAATCACAACAGTTGCTCAAAACCTCCGAATTTCGATAATAAGCCTTTATCAAATAAAGCTTCATTCCAACACTTCCGCATACTACCAATGATAAATGAAACATGTAGAAAGTCATAACCACTCCTCAGATCAACCATTCGTGAAGCCACTTCTCTTTTGCAAGGACCATGGCAATTTCTAAGCCGAAAATCATTATTCTCTTTCCAACATGCTGAAATCGAATCCATTTGTATTCATTCTAGATCCTAACGATCTCATCTAATCCAACACAACTACTCTGGTGACATGACACATCAATACAATCTAAAGCCGCAACCTGTGCAACCTGTGCAACAATCTGAACATACTCAAATCATGAAAATGACTCAAATGAGAGAGTTGTACTGCAAGCTCACCAGTACCACCACACACAATGCTGAGAACCCATATCACATCGTAGAAATAGAACACACGAATCTAACCCGAAGGGTTATACCCCCACATAACTTGCTGCAATGCGCGACCCTAGCCAAATACTAGTCTATATGAAACACCTTAAGTCACTATGCTCAAAATCAACAACCAGACACAATTTGATGCCTAGCACCCAAAAGTGAATCACCATAACCATGGAGAAGCAAATGACGCAATTCTATATCAGTCCGAGAGAACACATCCAATGCACGATTAATCATGCAACACCCAAATACCCGTCTCACTCAAACTCCGTTATAAAGCTCAAATGGAATCGCACCATATGAACATATAACCAACAAATCACAACTCCTCGTAACATAGAAGAGTAACTCATAGATCGCTCCAGAACACGGATAAGCTCAACAACAATCAAATGGCATATCTCTCAACAATAACAGTTTGGAGTCAACAATTCTGACCTGGTGCAGAACACACATCCATGTTGGGCCTACCAATAAACCACAAATCAACTCTGGTCACCCACAACAGAGAAATAACCCTCTGAAGGTTCACAATGACTGAATCATAGCACATACTATCATCTGACTAGCTTACCCACATCTTTACAGTCCACAACCGCAAAATAACTTGTTCATGAGAACTTCCAGTCTCCAAATCCATAAAGCACATGAATCACCATATCTGATCCCAATTTCGCCACCCGAATATATAACACACCTCTAATACCCAATCATTCCATGAGAGGTACTCCTAAAAATTTTCTATCCCACCAAGCAAACTCGAATATCAGCAGTCGATCCAACAAAAAAGTGCCACAATACTAATGAAGTATCCTCAACTCAGCACATTGCTCTTTCTAAAATGTATACCATTATCAAGCCACATCGATCAGTGATCTCATTTATTTAGCCATTTAAAATTGTCCATGCCGCCTAAGAATTTATAACCTTCACTCTAAAACTGAACCGTAACCTTACACGCAATCTTAACCCTACACAACATACTGCATATACCATGCCATCCTATGTCAAATATGAGGACTTTATAATCCATTCCGAGCCACAAACTACCATGTACTCAACTAGCCAAGACTTTCCATTTGATCCCATCTAGCAGAAAATCACTATACTTCTCATGCTCCTCACGCCAGTAGAAAATATACATCTCTAACCGTGGTAGAAACCATCAAGAACCCTCCGAATTTCATTGGCAAGTGACCAAACCGTCAGAACTAAATTCCTCCAACTCAACCCAGCTACGCAGGCCATCAAAGCATAAGAGCATTGCCACAAAACACCTATGGAAACCCAGTGCATCATAAGCACCCAAGAACCGATCATATCCATTACCCTGTCAATCCAACCTACTACTAAGCTATCCTAATTCTTTGTATTCCTTCCTAATTACCTTCAAACTAATATGTTTCATTGCTAGTACACCACTATCCTTAACTAAAACTTGCACCATGAAATTTAGCTTAAAATCACATCGCCCTAAGGCTCATAAACCCTCGCATTCCTCTGAAGCACCCCCAAAAGTACCATAGCCGAGATACCCTCTTTGCGAAGACCTTCTACGAATCTAAACTCATTACCCTCACCTTCCTATTTATTTAGTATGGGGCAATTAAAGCAACATAGGTTTACAAAATGACAAGGATCCCCTTTATATAGGAGGGGAATCCCAACATAGTACAAAATACATTAATGACATAAAGAAGAGGAGATGGGATAGCTAGATGACATCCTGATTCGGGAATAGGGTGGCCCACTAGGCTATGTCAATCCTATCCGTGTGCCTTGAGAACTCCCCATTTCTATCATAGTCATGGTCAACATCGTCCTCGGGTCGAGCATCGATGAACCTCGGGGGAGGAAACTCAACCATAACCTTGCAACCTCGAGCCTTCAAGATGATCATCTGAGGTGCCTCGATGATGAGGAGTTGGACTATCCAATTTCACCGTATACATATAGTCCCCGTGTTTCTTAGAGAGGAGCAATAAGAAATAATTTTGACATTCGACTGTTCGGACTTCCTGGGATGATGTCATACTGATGACGCAAGCCTTCGTGATAACCGAAACATCCCATCGTTTCACTTCTACAGTATTATTCAAAGCATTACAGTTTCTCATTTTTCAGAGCTGTAATGTCGTCGTTGGTTCAGCCAATAAGGACGCATTAAATGTGCCTGCCATTATGTCTTTGGAGGGCAATAATGGTGCCATCGGTTATGTTGTCGCCCTTTTTATAAATGGGAGCCTCCTGGGATCAACCTTTCACCCAAGTGTCTTCCCATATCTATACATCCTTCTCTTCTCGCCATCTTTACCCATTGTCGTTCACCATGTTTAAGGCCCATAGCCTCAAGATGATACGGTGGCATTTCTATCAGCCATGCCACAACCTATCTACCGGACTTTCTTTTGTCGAGCGAGACTATACCGTTTTGTTGTTGTTGTTGTCGTCGTTGGCTCGGGACGAGGAAGCAGGGAGCCGATTTCTCCTGACTTAGGGGAATATTTGGACTCTGTACCGCTACTCACGAGGGAGCTCGAACTATACACCGCTGCTCACCTCCCCCGATTACCTAGTGCAATGCCTCACTCCCTTTGCTTTCCGTGGAGTGAGGTGGTACTATCTACTAACTGTTGCATCCCGCACCGGGGCAACATCCCAAGAAGTGGCTTTACAATAGTAGCACTGGTGAAATACATACTAGACAGATTTTTCACCCAGCCACTTCTTCGTTCCTTTCTGCCTCTTCTGCGTCACTTTTCTCTTCTCCATCGCTTTCCTCTTCTTCATCTTCCCTCTTGAATATTCCATTCTAGAAGATCAGGATAAGGCTCCCGAGGAGGTGGTGTTCGAAGATGCTGCTGGCGAGGATGAACCTTTGAGAGTAGATTAGGCTTTTTCCTTTTGCTACATGTGTACTTTTTCTCTTCATTGTTTATGTGTAAGGACCCCTTGTGGGCTTTTGTAATCATATGTAAAGACCCTTCGTGGGCTTTTGTAATCAAAACTTTTATGAATACAAAGAAGTTTCTTCAATTTTGTCTTCGATGATTGTTGTATTTCCTTTCATTTGCACTTATGGAGACTTTAAATGCGTGAATCTATCGGCTACTGCCAATATCGAACCCAGGTGTGAGTATTTTTCCTGACCTTTGATTGACTAATACGACCTCCTGCGGAACCCTTCGTCGTTCCTTGGGAACCGATAAACTTGGGTCGTCGGGACCCTTATTTCGGGTTGAATGAATGTAACCCTTCTAGCCTTGAGACTGTGATTTATCACCTAGGCCCCGCGGTAGTCTTTGAGGGGAAATTTTCTCGGAGGTCCGAGGATAGGGACTGCCATTAAGCTTTTGAGAGCAGATACAGGCGGAGTTTTAGTGCTTATTTCCTTTGAGCCTAACTCTTTTTTGACGAAAGTCCCCGAGGTCGGGTACCACCTCGAGACTTGCAATGATGTCATTGGCTTCTTGGAGCCTAACCTTTTCCTGATGGATGTCCTCGAGGTCAGGTACAACCTCGGGACTTGCGATGATGTCGTTAGCTTTTTAGGGCCTAACTTTCCTTTGATAGAGGTCCTCGAGGTCGGGTACCACCTCGGGACTAGCAATGATGTTTTTGGCTTCTTAGAGCCTAACTTTTCTTTTATGGAGGTCCTCGAGGCCGGGTACCACCTTGGGATTGGCGATGATGTCGTTGGCTCCTTAAAGCCTAGCTTTTCTTTGATGGAGGTCTTCAAGGTTAGGTACCACCTCGGGACTGGCAATGATGTCATTGGCTCCTTAGAGCCTAACTTTTCTTTGATGGTGGTCCTCGAGGTCGGGTACCACCTCGGGACTTGCGGTGATGTCGTTGGCTTTTTAGGGCCTAACTTTCCTTTGATGGAGGTCCTCTAGGTCGGGTACCACCTCGGGACTGGCGATGATGCAGGGATTTCCATTCTCAAAACATTTACATGGCGTCGCCTAATGTACGATATGGTTGCCAAGTTGTTAAGCCAATTTGGTGACATCAGTTAGTGTTTCTGATCGGCTTCGAGGTAGGCGGATCGTTGATGTTTTTTCCATATATATAGATATATATATATAGGGTTGTTTCTTCTCTTTTAGAGATCCCACCATTTTAAGTAATTGCCCTTCTTTTCCTACATTAAGCCTTTCATCATTTCAGTGCTAACGCACTTGCACAGATTCCTGGTTTAGTTTTCTAATTTTGCCATAGCCATGGCTGCTACGTTAGGGTCTGTCTGACAAAAAGGGGATAGTTCCGCCTCCCACAATTAGGAGCAACGAGAGTATACCTTGATGATTACTTCTTTGATAGGAGAAGATCACCTTGAGTTAGTGAGAAAAGACTACGGATGGGGGGAGAAAGTAGTGTTATAGACATTTTCCCCGGATGAGGGCATCACGGATCATGCCGATGGATTTTTAAATATAAACACGTATCCTTTCACACTGGGCCCCTTTGATAGGGTTGTGCTCAACTTCTATTTAAAGTATCGGGTTACCTTGGCGTAGGTCCACCCGTCATTTTGGCGAACAGTGTTAATGATGAGATTTTTTATGGAGAAGGTGGGGCTTGAACTTATGCTCAGTCATCTTGTTAGGCTGTACCGACCCTTTCACCATCGAGGTCTGCTAACCTTGTGATGTCGATCGACCATGCCCTTCATTGTTGATGATGAGGAAGATGGAGACCAGGAGTGGATGAGTCGCTTCGTCCAAGTGCGCACTGCTGACATTATCCCCATTGAGCTTATGTCATTCCCTGAGGAATGGAATTATACACGTAAGTGGTGCCTTCTGTGCCTTCTCATTTTTGTCTATGGCAAAAGTTGGTTTCATAACCGTGCCTTCTTTTCTTTTTCTACAGCAGTTTCATGGGCGCCGGGCGATGTTTCTAATTTGCTGGATTGGGTTCGGAAGTTGGTGATCCACTCGACCTGTGATGAGCGCAAGTGGCGAGCTTTGTCCCGGGGCAAATAGGAAGCAAAACATCATGGTGCGTGTTGTGCTACTTTTTCCTTTCCCTTCCTTCATATGGAGAGGCATTTTCCCTTTATGCGTATTAATCTTGATGTTGTAGGCATCGGAGAGCCTTTCGATGCGAGGCCGCGCTCCTCTGGAGAGGGGGGAGGATTGCCAGCTTCCACGCTAAAGAATGACAACAATAAGCGAGAGATGCTTTTACAGGGCGATGGCGCTCAATACAAGGAAAAACAAGATCAGGGCTTCGGAGTGGAAGCATCGTCCGAGCCTGCCGCATCCGTTGTTCCTGGTCCTGGAAAGATGGTTTCCTCTCTATTGTCGCCTTCTTTTTCCATTTATAAGACTTCGAGGGTTACTAGGAACCCGGGGTCGCATATACCGAGTGACCATGCCTTGACTAAAGTTGATCCTTTCAGAGATAGGGGAACTAGGTTGGCAGATGTGTGATCGGCCTTTGAGGAAGCCCAGCGGCTTCACTTTTCGGTGAGTTTTGGCACAGGCCTTTCGAGCTTCGTGCCTTCCCTTCCTTATTGGGTTTTCTTTTGCAGGCCTTCGACAAGCTTAAGTCCGGGCTGCTTCATAGTGAAGCCAGGCTGCGAAAAACTCTGGATGAGGAGAGATCCATTAGGATCCTTTGCGATGAAAAGGAAGTCAAGTTGGTACACTTGCGGTATGAGGTGAGCCGAAGCTTGAATTATGAGAGCTACTTGAAAGAGCAGGTAATTTTCTGTCCCGGGTGAGCGTGCATTCCGCCTTATGGCATCTGAGTCTAATGCTTCATTTATTTCAGTTGTAGAAAAAGACGGAGGCCCTGGAGCACCTTTGGGATGAAGTTGGCCGGGCCAAGCGTGAGAATGATGAGCTAAAAGCTCGGGCGGAGGCTTAGGCTTTAGAGGGGAAGGGTGCTCTGGCTGAAGTTCCCATTTTTGAGGCTCAACTTTGCTTGGCTCGTGATAACACGTCGATTCAAATAGATATGATTATGAAGCTCGAGTTCGATCTTTCAAAGGCCAGGGCTGAAATCGTTGATGATCGGGCTGAAGCCGTAATGAGCCGAACAAAGGCTGACAGTAGATGGTGATCTATTTAAAGGATGTTGTTGATGCTCAAGCTGATCTGAAAAGGATCCTCGACCGCGAAGAGAGAATTGAAGAATATGCTCATTGTAAATCTTGAAAAATGACCCTCGAGGATATCCATGCTAGGGGTTTCATCCTTTGAGAAGAGTTAGCGCAAGTGAGGGCGGATGAGCATGATGCTTGGTTACTTCTGTCCGACGCCGAAGAAAGAGAAGACGAGGCCGGCAAGCCATAGCTCCAAGGGGGCATAGATTTCTCCATCGGTATATTGCATTTTCAAAGCATGTTTATAAATGGAGATTGCATTTATTTTTGCATATGTACACATGGGAAAACCTTGTAGCTTTATTTCTTTTGTATGTCTCTATCTTGAATTTGGTCAGGGGAACTGGTCTTTGAGCTGGTAGGAATCCTTAGATTCGCGATATGGCCTTAGGGCCTATTAGGCTGGCCCGTAAGCTCTTACGCACTTGTTCGATGTGACCTTTTATGTGGGCTAGCGACAACGACTTTACACCTTGCCCTTCGGTATATATAGTTAACTATTTTGGGTTCAGTCTCTAAATCGGGTTTTGACTCGAGCTCATTCGACCGTCAAGTTTTGTATTTGTGCGGGCTGGTGACAATGGCTCTTATGCCTTGGGCTAATGTGATCTTTTAGTGTGGGCTGGTGACAATGGCTATTACGCCTTGGGTCGAAGCGACCTTTTATTGTGGGTTGGTGACAATGGCTCTTATGCCTTTGGTCGAAGCGACCTTTTATTGGCTTTATTTTTCCCTCGTTGATTTTTGTGAATTTTTTCCTGACTCTTTGATGGTTCAATAAAAACATCGATTATGAGTCGTTATGTGGCGATAATCGAGCACCTCGGGAGGTTTGGCTCAGAGGCTGAGTATCTTAAAGCCTGTGATTTGGAGCTAACATGGTCGAAGATCTTTTGCCTATGTCGAGGGTAGTCTGTTTAACTGGTTCTTTTTGAAGTAGATTCAAAGTAATTGAAGGCCTGCGATTTTGTTGCGACGGTCGGGCGTCCCTGAGTCGCGTTAGTTTGGCTGGTACAACCTTATAACCGGAGTCATTTATGTTCGGCCGGCGCCATTAAGTCCCAAGTAAAGTAGTTTCGGTATTTATATCCAGGGTATGCCTTTTTAGGGGTCTTACAAGTTCGATATATAGCCGAAACTTTGAGATCGGGTTTATGCCTTAAGTAAGGTCCTACAAGTTTTGCATTCCTTTGAGGTCTTACAGTTTTGGATATTTGGTACAAGTATTGTTCATGCCTTGTTTGAGGTCTTACAGATATTGTTGATGCCTTATGTAGGTCTTACGAGACTGAGTCTGCCAGCTCAGGGTCTTATGTCCTCGGGTTTTTTAATGAATAGTGATTGGCGACAGTCCGTGAGTCATCGAGGGTATCTTGGCTCGAAGCCATTTCTTGTAAACTTTGTATTGCCTCATTGAGAGCTTACAATTTCAGAGTTTCCGACCCCGAGGTCGTGCGTTTTTTGAGATTTTAACGCCAGCCCCCGAGTGTTTGGGGCACTTTTGGCCTTGGAGACGTTTCATGATTTTCATGTTGCCTCATTGAGGGTTTATGAATTTGGAGTCCCGACCCGGAGGTCGTTCAGGTGTTGAATTGTTGACGCCAGTCCCCGAGTGTTCGGGATGTTTTCGGCGGGGGAATCATTTTTGCGAAGGTGCCGAGCTTCTTTTGGAGTTTGATATGCTTTGATAAAAGATATTCTTCAATTACTTGGTACAAGTGTACATGTTTTCACCATCAGGGGACCGGCTATACGGACACGGTTCGTTCGACCGTTTGGCCCGGTACATCATTTTCCTATTAGGACCCCATTTGGCATTTCTTGGCTTTTCCGAGTAAATGGCCTTCCGGGGGGTTCCCCTAGTGTTTGAGGTTTATTGCGAAAGAAGCCTTGAATACTTGTCGAGTCGTCTTTAGGCAGCATGTGAAGGTTACCTCATTAAAAACCTTGCCGTTAAAACCCTTTTCGGGATAAAAACTCAATCGAAGGAAAAGATTGCAACGGGTGCTTTAAAACCTTAAGGTCATTAGGCTGGGTAAGCGCTTTGACTGCTTCGGTCGGGCACCTGCATAGAGGTTAGTGTGAAATATAAAATGAAAAGGGAGAGGGTTATACCTTAGTGTGGGATGTGCCGTTGATGTTTCGAGGTCTGATATGTCCCAGTCACTCATGGTGAGGACGCGACAAGGTCCTTTGATTTGTTTAATCGGGCTTGACCGAAGATGTAATTTGATTACCCTTTGGCTCCTTCGTGGGTAGAGATGTTGGTGGCGGTGCCACATTGTGCACCGCGAACATTTCTCTCGCCGCATGTTGTTCCCCGTAAATGGTTTTAATCACATCCTGTGTCGGGAATTTCATCATTTGGTAGAGGGTGGATGGTACTGCTCTCATGCATTTTATCCACGGTCGTCCGAACAAGGCATTGTACCTCATGTCTCATTCGATGACATGGAATTTGACGTTTTGTGTTGTGCCGGCCACATTGACTGGGAGGGTGATTTCTCCTTTCGTTGTTTCACTTTCCATGTTGAATCCGTTGAGGACTCGGGCGGCGGGCACAGTTTGGTCAAGCAGTTGAGTTGCTCTATTACCCTCGACCTGATAATGTTGGTCGAGCTACCTAGATCCATGAGTACACATTTTATTTGGAATGTATTTACAAGGAAAGAGATTACCAGTCCGTCATTATGGGGTTGAGACAAGGTCTCAGTGTCCTCTTCGCTTAATGTGAGGGCTTCCTCGGGTATACACCCTCGAGTTTGCTTTTATCTTGTGATGGATATTTTTGTCCTTCTCATCACGGGTTCCTATGGAGCATTGATGCCTCCCAAGATCATGTGGATGACATGTTGTGGCTCATTTGTTTTGTTCTTCTTGGCCACCTCTCTTTCTCGGAACTGATTGTTGGCTCGGTCGCTGAGGAATTCCCGGAGGTGACCTTTGTTGAGTCGTCGGACTAGCTCTTCTTGGAGTTGGTGGAAATCCTCAGTCCTGTGGCCGTGCGTGTTGTGAAATTCGCACGCTAAGTTATGATTCCTCTGTGAAGGATCTGATTGTGCAGGCTTGGGCCACCCGACGTCTCTGATTTTACTGATGGCGAACACGATGTCAGACACATCGACATTGAAATTATATTATGATAAGCAAGGTGCCTCCGTTGGCCCTGTGTTCCTATCTAATCCAGCTCTGTTGATGAGTCCTCGAAGGTTCTGTCCTCGGTCTATCCTTCGATCGTTGCGAGGTGAGTTGCGCCTTGGGGCATTCCTTCTGTCTTCGGTGTATGGTTGATATCTTTCTTTGTTTGGCCTTGGCTCCTTCGCCAGAAGCCTTCTTGGGTATACTGAGCCTGAAGGGGCCCCTAGCTGGTCGTCTTCGACCTTGATTTTAGACTAGTATCGGTTATGGACGTCGGACCAGGTCACAGCGGGATACGCGACCAAATTCTATTTCAACTGCTTTGAAGCCACCGAGCTTCGTTCGTTCAGACCTTGAGTGAAGGCATGCACTGCCCAGTCGTCATAGACCGGTGGTAGTTCCATTCGTTCCATTTGAAAGCGAGATACAAATTCTCGCAGCATCTCGTTCTCCCTTTGCTTAATTTTGAAGATGTCGAATTTCCTCGTGGCCACCTTGATGGCCCCGGCATGCGCCTTTATGAAGGAATCTACCAGTATGGCAAATAAGTCTATAGAGTTTGAGGCTGTGTTATGATACTACATCATTGCTCCTTTAGACACTGTTTCCCCGAATTTTTAGTAAGACGGACTCGATCTCGTCGTCCTTTATGTTGTTGCCCTTCATTGCTCATTAGGGTCTGAGGTCCCGTTTTATTTTGGGAGGTCTGGCATTCTGAACTTCTTTGGGATGGGTTTCGGAGCCGCTTCCTCTGGGAACGGTCTTTGTACGAACTTCTTCGAATCCACACCGTTCAGGACCGGGGGTGCACCGGGAATTTGGTCGACCCTAGAGTTGTAGGTCTCGACCTTTTTGTCGTTGGCTTCTATCATTTTCTTGCCCGATTCAATCCTTCTGGTGAGGTCCTCGAGCATCTTTACTATAATAGGGTCGGATATCGACCCGTTATTGCTCGATCTCTCTGGTACCTATTAGGTCGGGGGAGCTGTCCCCGATGCTACTATGCTAGGGGTTTTCTAGTGACTTTGCAGCTGAGCAACAGCCAGTTGTTGTGCCTGCAATATTTCAAAAATAACATGAAGGCTAACCTCCCGTTCTTCCCTAGTTGGGGTTTTCTGAGCTTCCTTTTGATCTACTTGGTGCACACTCCTGTTGGTGTGCAAGCTTATGTCGATGTGTTGGGCGTCGCGCGAGACCGCATCCACGGGGGTTGGTACTGGTGAATTATCAAGGTTTCGTGGTGGCACACCAACACCTGGAGCAGCCACAACGTTTTCTCCGTGGTCCTCAGGATTGTTGTTTTCACCTCCATTCGCTGAGTTAGACATTTCGACCTGAAATCGAAGATCTTGGACAAGAAAAGCATGAAAGATAACTTGCGTTATGTAATAAAACCAGCAAGAAACTAAAAATAATTGCTATTATTTTTAGCCTCACTGTGGGCACCAAATTGTTTACCATGAAAATGATAATAACAATTAAATTTGATTATGGGACTCTAAAAATACGTAATTTTTTATGCTAGTTGTTAATCAGTTGATACTATGTATGTGAGACTTAGAAATGAAATGAGAGTTAAGAATAAGGTGATAACTGAACCGATAGGTTAACAATCAAGGCTCCCGAATCGACAATCTCGAGGCTCCGATTGTTAACCTATCGGTTCGGTTATCACCTTATTCTTAACTCTCAGTTCGTTTCTAAGTCTCACATATATAGCATCAACTACTTAACAACTAGCATAAAAAATAGATGACGTATTTTTAGAGTCCCATAATCAAATTTAATTGTTATTACCATTTTCACAGTAAACAGCGGGAGGACCATCGCGCCCTCGATGAAGAAAAAATATCGGCTCCCAAAATGCTCTACGCGTTCGCGGCACAAGCCTCGTAAATGCAATACCTACTGGAGACATAACTACGTGAACGCGACACCCAAAGCGCGAACACCAAGAACAGAATTCACCACCTCGATAACACGCTTCGCGAATGCGAGTCCCTGACCGCGAACGCGATGAACAAAAATCTCTGCAACAAAAACCAGCAAAACTGCCAAGTCCAAAGTCCAAAAATTGATCTGTTTACCACCCAAAACTCACCCGAGGCCCTCGGGACCTCAACTAAACATGCCAACATATCACATATCATCATTCAAACTTGTTCCAACCTAACGCTCAAAACAACATCAAAACATCAAATCATCATCGGATTCAAGTCTAAGAAATCCCAAAAACTTTCGAATTCCGAATTCGATCAAAACGTCTATCAAAGCTCGTCTGAATGACCTGAAATTTTGCACACACATCACAAATGATACAATGGACCTACTCCCTTTTCTGGAATTCCATTCCGACCCCGATATCAAATTTTCACTACCAACTGAAAAAATGCCAAATTTTCAATTTCGCCAATTCCAGCCTAAACCTTCTACGGACCTCCAAAATACATTCCGATCATGCTCCTAAATCCCTAATCACCTACCGGAGCTAACCAAATCATAAAAATTCCAATCCGAGATCATATGCTAACAAGTCAAAACTTTGTTAAACCTTTCAAATTTTTAAGCTTCAAACTGAGAACTGTTCTTCCAAATTCATTCTGATCACCCTGGAAAGCAAAACCGACGATTTACATAAGGCATAATACATCACACAGGGCTATTCATGCCCGAGAACTGGCGAGCGAAGTGTAAAAGCTCAAAACGACCGGTCGGATCGTTACATCTGGCCTAGTTCACGATAGGTGTCATCACGACCAGGTCGGTTTTAGAGTCGTGACAAAGAACTGGAGAACTCACAACGTCACAAATGCCATAGTTTTTAAAAACTCATAGGAAAGGATGTATGCACAAGTTAATTACTGGGAACGGAATAAAAGAAGCTTTGCATAGATGAAAAAACAATTATAAAAATCTTCTAAGCTTGTTCATCACATACAACAAATTAATTTTATTAATGTGAAGGATCCATGGTTTTATGTCTGTCCAACAATTCATGGTATATGTCTATCCATGCTCTGCATACTTGTGCAGAGGCTTTATCTTAGTTTTCTTTTTTAATTTCACAACATTGTAAAATATGGATCATGTGAACCATGTTACATAATGTTGGAAAATGTTACAAGCACAACAGAGGAGTAATATAAACTTTTTTCCTGTTTCGTTGGAATAGCAAAGGTTCAGTGCTAAGCTGGACAAATAAATGATTAATTGTACTGCACTTGAAGATACAAACTGAATGGCTTAAAGTTGTACAGTGTTCTTCGATTCTCTTTTGCAGATATTATCTAGAAAAGAAAATTATCATAATATTCTATTATGAACTTGATATAAAAGTTATTTGGTTATGGTCATCTATTTTCATTTTTATATGGAGTAGTTTATTGATATGTGAAACTCAAAAGGAAGCTCGACATTTTTTATGTTGAGCCCGTGCATTTGCACAGGCAACCTTCCTATAGTTTTCTACCTAAGCGGCCCAAAGTAATTACCCGACCCACCCAAGCTCGCCCCCTCATTAAGTTTTTCTGAAGCATATCTTAATGCCAAGTGATCCCTTCTCTTTCAAAACTTCCGCTCTATATTTGGATTCACTTAAAAAAGTAGCTTTTCAACAGAAATAACTTTTAAGTCGAAATGCAATAAGTTGGGATTGCCTGGTTTATGCTTTTTGCTTATTTTAAGTAATTTTTGATTATTTTAATAACTTTTTAACTTCTTCAAACACTAGAAAAAATTTAAAAGAACTTAAAGCTTATTTGACAAAGCCAATCCAAACACCCTCGAAATCTCCATTGCCTACTTTTACCTTTCATCATGCATTTATTTTCTATTCATTTATTTTCCTCCTCCCTATTTTCTTTTTCAACTTTTACTTAGATACTTGCTTAACCTTCTCTAGTTTGAGAGTTTACTTTTATTCCCATATAAAATAACTGAAAAATATAAGCTCCAGCTTCTATAGGGTTAAAGAGCAAGGGGCAATTAGATTCTAGAGATTAACTGTTGTGGCAGCTGTATAATCCACAAAAATACTTAAGGGATTTTTTTCTTCCTATACACTACATGAAACCTATTTATCTAAATTGTCCCAGTTTTAAAAATTACCCACTATAAACATATTTTCCCTACAAAAAAATACAATCATCTAAAATACACTCATTATATGTGTGAGCTTCTATTTTTAGACACGTGATTGAAGGGGGAGAATATATTTCAGTTACAAGTTTTATACGGTAAAATCTACAACAAACAAAATACGCAATTATCGCCCAAATTTCTGCAGAATCATTTTCTAACGAAGATTTTTTCCGTTTTTCATTAAAAAGGCAACAAAATTCAGGAAAAAAAACTTTCTGAAGAAAATGATTTAGATTATTGCGAAATATTCACAATCGCCTTTGAACATATAGTAGATTTCTAAAGTTTTTCTAGGATTCCAAATTGTTTTCTCTGTAATTTAATTGAATTTGGGGATATAATGCTAAAATTGGCGATAATGTGTCAGCTCAATGGATGTTGGGATTGTTTCGGGAGATATATATACTTTGATGTTGACGGAATTGTAGTCAATGAAGATTCAAATTCTAGTCAATTGAATGCCGCAATTTCAGAACGCCTAATGATCGATACTTTTGTAAAAATTATTGAGATCAAATACACAATGAACGAACGTTGTCCTCCAATGGAAATTAGAAACGATATGGGTGTGCGAGTGTATATAGAGACTAAAAAGGAAATAAAAACCTAGGAATGCATCTGCTGTGTATAATAGCGAAAGATTTCGATTTGGAATGCAGTATGTTGAATGCGAGCACAATTGCAGGTTTGCTATGTTTTTCAATCCTGTTGTTTTTCTAAATTCAAGTGTTCGATAATTTTACTATATAGAAACTGTTATGATCTGCTAAAATCCAAGTTTATGTGTGTAGAAATAATTGTAGTGCAAATGTTACAAAGTAATTTATGATGAAAAATTACAAATTATGATCACAAAATAAATTATTTACAAAAATACCATAAATTCACCACCTTCTGATAAGAAATATCCATTTCCAACTCACGAGCCATGTTAGACCTGATGCTGGGAATAAGGCCCTTAATAAACCGGTGAACTCTCTCGTAAACAGTAGAAACCAAGGCTGGTGCATGCCTAGCGAAACTAGTGTAACAGACAGCATTCTCTGAGACAGTCATTGCACCTTGGTGCAAATGATCAAACTCTGCATTCCATGCATCCCTAAGGCTCTGAGGAACATACTCTCTCAGGAACAGATCTGAAAATTGAGTTGAAGTCAGTGAAGCAGCCTCATCCGGACTGTCTAACTCATAGGCGGCTCCTCGAAGCTGGAAGGTAGTGAAGGAAACCTCGCTCAATCCTGATATACCCATGGTACGGAGAATGCGGTAGCTCTCATCTAGAAATCCCAGAGCATCCTCCGATGCTAGACCGCTGAGTATAGAAGGCTTGTACTTCTTGAACTTCTCAAGCCTCAGCTGCTCCTCCTAGGAAGCTGCTGCCCTATCTTCGGGCTGAACTGGCACTGTAGGCGGTACATGAATAATCTCAGGGACCTGCTACTGTAGGCTGTACATAAATAATCTCAGGGACCTGCTCAACATGCACTCGCTTCTCAGGAGTGCGGGTGACGGGAGTTTGTGCTCCTCCCCCGGATTGAGATGTGGCTGCAACAAGGGGAAGCAACCCTGCCTGAGCTAGAGTGGAGTACCTGCTCATGAACTATTCCAAAGTCTCCTGAAGGGCTGGAGTAGTGGTAGCAGTAGGCGTGTCAAGCGCCTGGACTCCAGTTGGAACTGCTGGTGGTACCTCGGCGGCAGCTCGCGCAGGTGCTCTAGCTGCACCACGTGCGCGTCCTCGGCCTCTACCCCGGCCCCGGCCTTTGACGACTGCAGTAAGGGGCGCGAGTGCCTGATTATCTCAGGTAGCACGTGTCCTCACCATCTGTGAGAGAATAGAAGGTAGAAGTTTAGAGTTGTGATGTCAAAATATCGCATGACAAGGAAATCAAATAAAGTGGAATTTTCCTAACAGTTACATAGCCTCTCGTAGATAAGTACAGATGTCTCCGTACCGATCAGCGAGACTCTAATAAACCGGCTTGTGATCCATGACTCCTATGAACCTAGAGCTCTGATACCAACTTGTCACGACCCCCGATTTGCCCTCCGTGAACCATCGTGATGGTACCTAGTCTCTACGACTAGGTGAGCCTAAAATGCGGAAGATAAACATAATTTGGAATTAAACAATTTAAAATAGAAATAGAGTAATAAAACAGCGTTTAAAAGTGTCGCTCGACATGCACAATATTTACTCTTAATACCAATACATGTTCCCAAAACTCAGAAACCCATGAATCACAAGCTAAGAGATACATAAGAAGCTCTAACTCCAGAAATGTCTAACAAGAAAGAAAATACTGAAGGGCAATGTTTAATAGCTAGAATAGAAAGAGACTTCTCGGTCTGCGGACGCGGCAGATGTACCTCAAAGTCTCTAGAGCAGCTGCCTCCTCAAAGATGGTAGGCCTGAATAGCGGTACCTGGATCTTCACATGAAAAACATGCGCAGAAGATACATGAGTGCACCACAACGGTACTCAGTAAGTGCCAAGCCTAACCTCGGTTGGGTAGTGACGAGGAAGGTCAAGGCCCTACTGAGATTAAATAAATATAAAGATGATAAGATAAGATAAACAGTACAATTGAGAATCTACATTAAGAATCTATACAGGATAATAAGAGTACAATAACGGGAACAGAGATGAAGGCAAACCACAAGGAAGTACCACTCATAACAAGGATGATAATTGGGGATCTCTTGGTATCCCGTGGATCTCTTGGTATCATCAATATATGCTAGGGATCTCTTGGTATCCCGAAGATCTTTTGGTATCCTCAATATATGCTAGGGATCTCTTGGTATCCCGAGGATCTCTTTGTATCCTCAATATGTTCTACGGATCTCTCGGTATCCCGAGGATCTCTTGGTATCCTCAATATACGTGTCTGGGATCTCTTGGTATCCTCAATATATGCTAGGGATCTCTCGATATCCCGAGGATCTCTTGGTATCCTCAATATACGTGCCAGGGATCTCTTGGTATCCCACACCTCAGTTCAGATCATGAATACGTACAGGGGATCTCCCGAGATGCCGTCCCGTAATCCCAAAGTAAAAATACACAGCAGCAACACAAGAATACCCAATTAAGCTAAATTTCATACCAAGTAAACAGTTAATTCTAGCCTAACATGTTTCACGTAATGCAATTAAGGCAGTTTAAGCGAATAGGCGATTAAGTCAACTAAACATGCTTTTCTAAACTAGCAACAGGCTAAATTCGCAAGTAGAATAAAACAGGAAAAAGAACTCAATTGAAATACTTAAGGAAATAATGGATTTTTAACAATTAGCTCAACTACGCGCTCGTTACCTCACGTACAAGGCATTTCAATTATCAAATTTATCATATCCTAAGGGGAAGGTCCCCCACACTAGGTTAGACAAGCCACTTACCTTGAACAAACTCAAATCAATCCGTAACCACGATCTTGCCACGAGTACTCGACTTTAAATGGCCCAAATCTATCCAATTCAATCGCATAATATAAATAACACTTCAAGTAACTGATTCTACAATTAAATTCAAAGCTAATATGCGAAATTAGGTAAAATGACCAAAATGCCCCTCGAGCCCATGTCTCGGAATCAGGTAAAATTTATCGTTTCAGAATCCTCAAACTCTCACGAGTCTAACCATACCAAAATTATCCAAATCCGATATCAAATCCCCAATCAAAACTCAATTTCTTGGTCTAAGAACTTTTCCCCAATTTTCATACAAATTTCGAAATTAAATGATGAATTCATGTTTAGATTAATGGTTTACAAACAAAAAGGAGTATTGAATCGTTACCCAATCGATCTCTCTGAAAATCACTCAAAATCTCACTCAAATCCGAGCTCCCAAGCTTAAGTTTTGATAAAAATGGCTAAACCCTCGATTTTGAAATCTTATATCTGCCCAGGTAATTCCTTATTCGCGAACGCGGTCAAACCCTCGCGTTCGTGAAGCACAAAATGACTTTTACCATTTTTCCTCTTACGCGATCACGGACAATACCTCGCGAACGTGATGCTTTGCACAGACAGGCCTTCGCGATCGTGTTCCACCTATCGCGAATGTGATCGGTTAAATCTACTGAAACTCAGCCGCTCATTTTCTTCTATGCGAACACGACACCACC